>NW_026606078.1:17135000-17400113 GCF_029834395.1 Sorex fumeus
AGTTGGGAAGAGAAGCCTGGATATCATGGAAGAGATGAAAGCTGATCTTAGAAATTTGGAGCCATCAGAGTTTAGAGAGTTAAATGGTTAGAACATTGCAGTTTAGATACTTAAATAGTGAGATTGGTTTCAGTCATCAGCACTGTATACATAGAAATAGTTCAAAGACCTCACAGATGTTCAGGCTATAATAACTAACAAGGGAAGCGTTTTTTTCCTGAAGCACTATGTAAGGATAATATATTGCCAGGAAGAATGATAAGAAGTTGGTTCTCTTTCACAGATTAATACATTAGAGATGAAAACTTTTATACAAAGGAATCTATGATCTTGTCCTGTTGCTCCGTTTTCTTGTCATCATTCCATTCTCCCCCATGACCCTACCTAATCAGGGCTCTCCACATTTCTCAGCAGTGTCACCACATAGCCTCAGAGCATGTGTTAACAGCAGGTAGCTCACAGCTCTCATGTTTGCCCCCTATCCAAGCCAGAGCCATCCTTCTGAAACCAAGGATATTTGCTGAAGGCCCGTTCTTCCTTGAAGTGGCAGTCATGGTTTACCTCTTCTTAATCATTTTGTTTACAAATTTAGATGTATGTCACTATACTAGTGACAGGGATTTTCCAAACTATGGAAAGCATATACATTTCCATTTCCCCCATGAATTTTGGGCTAGTTATTTTCTATCCACTGCTAATAATTTGTGATAATTAGCAAACAGAAATTAAGTAAAAACAAGGACATTTGTCAACTTGGTCCCATGACTAATCAGTCTTAGTATAACTATATATTTCTAGAAAAAAAAATGCAGAAGAAAATGAGTTGGTTGCTAGCAAAGAATGCCAAACCTCTGCCAAAAAATCCTTTGAAAATAAAAATTCTGACTATGGACTGAACATGATTGCAATTTAATGCGTCTTTTGCATATCACAACACCCAAAAGGAGAGAGAGCACAAAAGGGAATGCCCTGCCACAGAGGCAGGGTGGGATGGGGGGGATTGGTGTGGGAGGGATACTGGAATACATGGTGGTGGAAAATGGGCACTGGTGGAAGAATGGGCATTTGATCATTGTATAATCAAAACCCAAGCACAAAAATTTGTAAATGTACAAATGTACATCATGGTGTTTCACTAATAAAAATTTAAAAAAAGTAAAATAAAATAAAAATTGTTTCGTCTGCCAGAGATCAGCAGATGGGAACCTGAGTGAAGGCAAAAGATTAAATTGGTCATAATCATAGATAAATGTAAATTATTTAAATACTTTTTTGATTATTTAAAATTACCTTATAGAATTACATTATAGAATTTTATAAATTTTAGGATTATGCAGAATCAACTTGCATGTATCATATTACACTCACAATTGAAAGGCCTCCTCTGTCATTCACCATTGTTCAGTTTTTCCACTTTGATTACACCTTTCCATCTGGTAAGTAAATAGTCTCATAGTTCTAAAGTTTGTTTTTATTGCTTTGAAAAGATCAAAATTATGTAATTTTCAACATTGGATGAAACTAGAGGATATCATGCATGTAAAGTTAGCCTTAAGGAAAGGAACAGATACAGAGAGATTTTTCTCATATGTGGGATGTAAAGACACACAGCAAGGTAGCAATGTAAGGGGAGAACTTATCCACACAATTGGGTCAGGGGATTAAGAGGGAGGGATTCTGGGGGATTGGGGGAGAGGGAGGATATGTTCTTTGAGAGAATGAGGAGTGTCATGTTGGAAATTTGTGTATGAGAAACCATTTTAATTGAATTATAAATCATAGAATATAAATAATGTTTTAGACGTTTGTCTGTCTCATTTTATTCTTTTAATTTGTTTTCTCCATATTCCACATATGCCTGAATTTGTAGGATGCCTATCTTTCTCTGCCTGGTTTTTGTCACTAAACATAATTTACTCATGTTATACATTTTATATACAAATAATAAGAAGATTTCACTATATACAACTGAGTAGTATTCCATTGCTTTACCACCTTTCATTTTCAAAATTTGTGGTTCAAAAGATACAAATATTGGTTTTAACAATGCTCTGGGGTTTTAAAATTTTTAGTTTAGTGAAACAAAATATATTTTATTGAAAAACCCTTAGAAACTTGTGAAACAGTTGTAGGGTGGAATGGAATATATGTTCAAGTGAGAACAGTCATTTAACAAAACAAGCAAAGAGAGACATAGAGAAAGGAAGCACGGTATTTCTTCAAGGGAGAACCCAAGCTTGAGGAACAAGCCCACTCTGCTAGTTTAGGAATAAGAACTTGGATTGGTATGAACTTAACTTGTGCACTTTAGGGAAGAACCTGAGTGAAACTATTATAAGTACGTTCAGGATCATGATACACTGGAGTCTGCACCTGGAGTGAGGAGGGTAGAGAGTTCTTTGGGGAGACCGGACTATAGAGAACAGTAATATTATAACACGAATCATAGTATCTTACCGTGGGATACCAAAAAAATCTTTAAAAGTGGCGTCAGAAATGATAACATTCTTAGGTATTTGGGTTTCCTGTGGAAACAACGGGAAAGCTGAGTTTATGCTCTGGATGCCTCCGCCTGAAACAAGGTCAACAAGTCATGAATGAAAAATTTCAAGTTAGATAGATCAAGGATTCTGATCCCAGTGGAAGGCTAGCTTTCGGGTGGACAATTTCTACTGATGGCCTGATGTAGGTTGTCATCCTGGGATACATAACAGAAAGGAGGTAGTGACAGGTATCCTCAGAAGTGAATCCTCTGAGACAGAATTCATTCATGCCAACTTATGGTTTATCAATGTTTGCTCATGACTGCTACCATTATAACATGCCATTCAATGGTTCTGTGGTTTCAATTTACTGTGTCAATGTAAAGATGAAGTTTCCAAATGGAAGGTAAAAATCTGAGGCCCTCAAGATGATGAATTATGGGGAGGGGGGAAGCTAGAGCTATAGTAAAGCAGGTAGGGCATTTGCCTTGCACACAGCATATCCAGGTTAGATTCCCAGCATCATGTATGGTCCCCCCAAGCACCGTGAGGAGTAATTCCTGAGTGCAGAGCCAGGAGTAACCACTGTGCATCGCCACGTGTGACCCAAAAACGCAAAGAATGATGATCTGGGATTGATCCTTAGCATTGCAAACGGCATTATTTTTTAATTTTTAATTTTTTTCTTTCTTGCTTGCTTGCTTGCTTTTTTATTTTTTGGGTCGCACCTGGCTATGTATAGGGGTTATTTTTTATTTTTAAAAAAACTTATAATTTTACCTTTTTACCTGTGGTTTAAAAGTAAATCTACCAATGGAACAGGGTTGAATACACTGACATCTCCCCTCAATCATATGCTCATCTAATCTTTGATAAAGGTGCAAGTAATGAGAAGTGGAGTAAGGAAAGCCTCTTTAACAACTTGTGCCGGCATCACTGGACGGCTACATGCAAAAAAATGGGCTCAGAACTCTGCCTAACACCATGTACAAAAGTAAGATCAAAATGGATTAAACACCTTAACATCAGACCAGAAACCATAAGGTACATTGAAGATAAAGTTGGCAAAACCCTCCATGACATTGAAGCTAATGGTATCTTCAAAGATGCCACGCCACTGGCCGAGCAAGTGAAAACAGAGATAGATAAATGGGACTATCTTAAACTAAGAAGCTTCTGCACCTCCAAAGAAACAGTGACCAAAATACAAAGACAGTCTACAGAATGGGAAAGGATATTCACCGAATATACATCTGACAAGGGGTTGATATCCAGGATATACAAAATACTGGTTAAACTCCACAAGAAGAAAACATCCAACCCCATCCAAAAATGGGGCAATGAAATGAACAGAAACTTTCTCAAAGAAGAAATCCGAATGGCAAAAAAGCACATGAGAAAATGCTCTACATCATTAATCATCAGGGAGATGCAGATCAAAACCACAATGAGATACCATCTCACACCTCAGAGACTGGCCCACATTCAAAAGAACAAAAGCAACCGATGCTGGCTTGGATGTGGCGAGAAAGGGACACTCCTTCACTGTTGGTGGGAATGTCCACCGGTTCAGTCCTTCTGGAAAATAGTATGGACGATTCTCAAAAAATTAGAAATTGAGCTCCCATTTGACCCAGCAATACCACTCCTGGGAATATATCCCAGAGAGGCAAAAATGTATAGTCGAAGTCACATCTGCACTTGTTTGTTCATTGCAGCACTCTTTACAATAGCCAGAAACTGGAAGAAACCTGAATGCCCAAGAACAGATGACTGGTTAAAGAAACTTTGGTACATCTACACAATGGAGTACTATGTAGCTGTTAGAAAAGATGAAGTCATGAAATTTACATACAAGTGGTACAATATGGAAAGTATCACGCTAAGCGAAATGAGTCAGAAAGAGAGGGATAGACATAGAAAGATTGCATTCATCTGGGGGATATAAAGTAACAAAATATGAGATTAATACCCAAGAATAGATGAGATCAGCACCAGGAGGATTACTCCATAAGTTAGAGGCCAGCCTGGTATCCTAGAGGAAAGGGCAGTTCAGATAGATAAGGGAGCACCAAATAAAGGATGTTTGGAGGATCCTCCCAGGAGGGGAGATACATGTCAAAAGTAGACTATGGACTGAACAATTTTGCCACTCAATGCCTCTTTTACAGACCATAACACCCAAAAGGAGAGAGAGAACATAGGGGATTGCCCTGCCACAGAGACAGAGGGGATGGGGGATGGGTGTGGGAGGGATATTATCCATGGTGGTGAAAAATGGGCACTGGTGAAGGGATGGGTATCCGATCATTGTATAATTGAAACCAAAGCTCAAAAAATTGTAAATCTACAACTGTAAAAAAACAATAAAATAAAATAAAGGGGAAAAAAATAAATTAAAAAAAAAGTAAATCTAAAATATTTTAGAGTAAATATATGTGAAGAAGAATAAAATTCACGGGAACTATTTAGTGTTCTTAATGATACAGGAGTCAGAATTTTGAGGTTAATTGTATGGGTATTGCATAAATAATTTTTCCCCATTATGTGGTCTGTCTTTCGATCATGGTCACCATTTTTTCTGAGTTGCAGAAACCTCTTAGTTTAATGTACTCTCATTTGTTTATCTTCACTTCCTCTTCCTTGGTCCGTGGTGTTTCATTCTAGAAGTTTCCCCTAGCTTTAATGTCATGAAGGGATCTTCCCACATTTTTCTCCATATATCTTAAGAATTCAGGTATGATAGTGAGGTCTTTAGTACATTTGATATGACTTTGTGCCTGGCACTATAAAGAGGTCTGAGTTCATTTTTTTGCATATTGCTGTCCAGTTTTACCAGCACCAGTTGCTGAAGAGACTTCCTAGCTCAACTTCATATTTCTTGAGCCTTTAAGAAAGATTAGGTAATAATAATCTGAGGGCCAGCGTCAGGATATTTGACTATATTCCATTGATCTGAGGCCTGTCTTTATCGGAATATCATGGTATTTTGATAACTAAAACTTTGTAGTAGGGTTGCAAGTTGGGGAAGGTGTTCCCTTCTTCTTTTTACCAAAGATTGCTTTAGCTCTTCATGGGAGTTTATTGTTTTGTATGAGTTTCAAGAGTGTTTAATCTATTTCTTTGAAAAATGTTATGGGTATCCTTATAGAAAGTGCATTAAACCATTATAGAGCTTTGGGGTGTATTGCCATTTTGACAGTGTTAAACCTCTCAATCCATGAGCATGGGATGTGATTCCATTTCCTCATATACTCTCTTATTTTGTGAAGTAGTGTTTTGTATGTTTTTTTTTTTGCTATAGTTCCTTAACCTTTTTAGTTGATTCTATTATACTCTATTTTCTGAGGTATTATTGTGAATGGGATTGTTTTTCTCTATCTCTTTTTTCTCTTTCATTATTAATATATGGGAAAGCCATGTAGTACCAGATGTTGATTTTGTAATATGCTACTTTACTAAACAAATCTATTGTTCCCAGGAGCTTTTTTGTAGATTCTTTGGGATTTTATAAGTATAGTATCATGTCATCTCCAAATAGTAAAAGCTTGAGTTCTTCCTTTTTTATATGGATTCCCTTGATATCTTTATTTTTTTACCAAAATCATATGGCAAGTACTTTAAGTACTATGTTGAATAGGAGTGGTGAGAGTGGGTAACTTGTTTTGTGCCTGATTGTATTCTGGGATTCTAGTTCATTGATTTCTGCTCCAAGCCTTTGGTTTTTCCCCCTTGAGAATAATGCTTGCTGTGTGTTTGTGGTAATTTGCTTTGACTAGATTGAGTAAAGTACTTTCAACTCCAATTTTGTTGAGAGTTTTTCATCGTGAATGGGTGCTGGATCTAATCAAATGCTTTATCTACATCTATTGATATGATCATATGACTTTTATCTTTATTTTATTGAGATGGTGTATTCTGTTGATTGACTAGAGAATGTTAAGCCATCCTTGCATCCCCAAGCTAAACCTACTTGGTCATAGTGTGTGATCTTTTGTTGAGTTTCTGGATTCTCTTTGCTGGTATTTTCTTGAAAAGCTTTGTATCTGTATTCATTAAGGAAATAGGTCTGTAATTTTCTTTTTTTGTGGTGTCTCTATCGATTTGAGTATTAGGGTGATCTTTGCCTCATAGAAACTATTTGGGACTATTTCTGTTTCTTCAATTTCCTGGAAAATCTTAAAAATGTTGGAAGCAGTTCCTCTTTAAAGGTTTGAAATACTTCACTATTGAATCCATCTGGGCCATGGATTCTGTTTGCAGGGATACTTTTGACCATCATTTCAATTTCCTTGGTAGTGATAGGTTCAAGTATTCCAAATCTTCTTGGTTCAGCCTTGGGAGGTAATTGGAATCCAATAATTTATCAATTTTTTCAAGATTCTCTCATTTCCTGCTGCAAAGATTCTCAAAATAATCTCTGATGATCCTATAGATTTCTGTACTTTCTATTAGGATATCCCCCTTTGCATTTCTGATTCGATTTATTAGAATTCTTTCTCTTTGTTTCTTTGAGAGGCTTCTCATAGTTTATTGATCTTATTTATTTTCTCAAAGAACCAGCTTTTGCTTTTATTGGTCTTTTGGATTGTATTTTGGGATTCTAGCTCATTGATGTCTGGTACAAGTTTTATTATTTCCTTCCTCCAGCCTAGTTTGGACTACTTTTGTTGGTCATTTTCCAAAATCTTGAGCTATAATTTATTCATGTAGGCCCTTTCTTTCTTCCTGATGAATTCTGGCAGAACTATAATCTTTCCTCTTAACACTGCTTTTGCTGTGTCCCACAAGTTATGGTAGCTCGTGTACTCATTCTCATTTGTTTCTGGAAACTTTTTATTTCCTCTTTGATTTCTTCTCTAAGCCAATGGTTGTTCATTACTTCCCTTAAAGAAAATATTTCCTTGCTGAGCTTCAGTCTGTTTGATCTATCGAGAAGTGACAAAGAAGTGTTGAAATCTCCTACTAGTATTGTGTTGCTATCAATGTTTTTCTATAAGTCTAATAGAAGTTGTTTTAAAGTATTTTGCTGGTCTGTCATTAGGATCATATACATTGAGGAGGGTGAGTTCTTTCTGATGTACATATCCCATGATCATTAAGAAATGACCTTCACTGTCTCTGATAACCTTTAGCCTGAAATCCATGTGGTCTGATACTAGTATGGCCACTCCAGCTTTGCGAAGGTGATATTTCCTTGAAAACTTGTTTCCCAGACTTTTACTTTTAGCCCATGGGTGCTTTGATTGTTCAGACGTGTTTCTTGCAGACAGCAGAATGTTGGTTTCAGTTTTCTAATTCATCTTCCCATTCTGTGCTTCTGAATTGGCACATTTAGTCCATTGACATTGAGAGACATTGTTGTGATGGAGATTTGTGCTCTCTTTATGTAGAATTTTTGTACTTGTGGGGATTGTCTTAGCTTAAAGTAGACCTGTTCATTCTTCTTGCAACAAAAATATGGAATGCTTTACAAGTTTGCATATCATCTCTGTGCGAGGACCATGCTCATCATTTTATCATTTCAATTTTAGTATATGTGTTAAACTTAGTAGGAGTTATTTTTTCCATATTTTTCTCTTCTTATTACTTTGAGTGTTGTCCTTCCTCACTCCTATGGCAGACAATGATTCCAAATCAAGGAATGTATTTCAAAGCAGCATGAATAAATAGATTTAGAAATTTAATGTCCCAGAAAGAAAAATATGGTTTTTACCATATTATCTTTTACCATACCCTAGGCATCAGAATTACAAAATAATTCTTTTGGAAGATGGTCTATGAGTTTGTTTAATGTCGTTCCCTGAAACCTTAATTAAGACCATTAAACTAGAGCCTTTTGCTGTTCTCACCTCAGTCCCGTGTACATCTCCAGGAAAAGGTGGATGGTGTTGTCTGCACTTTGACCACCTTGAATGTATGTAGGAATTTTCTCCTGAAGGATGATGTGAGAAGCATATTGATGATTTCATTCCACCTTATTACAAGTTCAACTTGAATGGAAGGTGAGACTCATGTGGCTCCTATAAAGGACAGAACAAAGGGTCTCAGTGAAGTTTAATGGCCAACTCACATTAACAACATAGATGACTCATAGTAACCTGTGTGCATCTTTGTGTATAGTGAGTTTCATATCTACTGATAGTGATTCTCAGTCATGACACATGCGCAAAACGGATCTGAAATTAAAAATCTAGTTCTCTGTACCACAAGCCTACAGCAAGCATCATCCTCAATGGGGAAAAACTGAGAGCCTTCCCTCTAAGATCAGGGACGAGACAGGGATGCCCACTCTCTCCACTGCTGTTCAATATAGTACTGGAAGTACTTGCAATAGCGATTAGGCAGGAAAAAGATATTAAGGGCATTCAGGTAGAAAAGGAAGAAATCAAGCTCTCACTATTCGCAGATGATATGATACTCTACTTAGAGAACCCAATAACTTCCACCAAAAAACTGCTAGAAACAATAGACTCATATAGTAAAGTTGCAGGCTATAAAATCAATACACAAATGTCCATGGCATTCCTATATGCAAACAGTGAGAGAGAAGAAAGCAACATGAAAAAAACAATCCCGTTCACAATTGTGCCCCAGAAAATCAAGTACCTAGGAATCAGCTTAACTAAGGAAGTAAAGGACCTGTACAAAGAAAACTACAAAACGCTACTTCAGGAAATAAAAGAGGACATGAGGAAATGGAAAGATATCCCCTGCTCATGGATCGGGAGACTTAACTTTGTCAAAATGGCAATACTACCGAAAGCATTGTATAAATTCAATGCAATCCCTATAAGGATACCCACGACATTCTTCAAAGAAATGGAGCAAACACTCCTGAAATTTATATGGAACAACAAGCCCCCACGAATAGCTAAAGCAATTCTTGGGAAAAAGAAAATGGGAGGAATCAAACTCCCGAACTTCAAACTGTACTACAAAGCAGTAATAATTAAAACAGCATGGTACTGGAAAAAAGGCAGAACTGCAGACCAATGGAACAGGGTTGAAAACACTGACATCTCCCCTCAATCATATGATCATCTAATATTTGATAAAGGTGCAAGTAATGTGAAGTGGAGTAAGGAAAGTCTCTTTAACAACATGTGCTGGCATCACTGGACGGCTACATGCAAAAAAATGGGCTCAGAACTCTGCCTAACACCGTGTACAAAAGTAAGATCAAAATGGATTAAAGACCTCAACATCAGACCAGAAACCATAAGGTACATTGAAGACAAAGTTGGCAAAACCCTCCATGACATTGAAGCCAATGGTATCTTCAATGATGCCACGCCACTGGCCGAGCAAGTGAAAACAGAGATAGAAAAATGGGACTATCTAAAACAAAGAAGTTTCTGCACCTCCAAAGAAACAGTGACCAAAATACAGACAGTCTACAGAATGGGAAAGGATATTCACCGAATACACATCTGACAAGGGGTTGATATCCAGGATATACAAAATACTGGTTGAACTCCACAAGTAGAAAACATCCAACCCCATCCCAAAATGGGGCAATGAAATGAACAGAAACTTTCTCAAAGAAGAAATCCTAATGCCAAAACGCACATGAGAAAATGCTCTACATCATTAATCATCAGGGAGATACAGATCAAAGCCACAAAGAGATACCATCTCACACCTCAGAGACTGACCCACATTCAAAAGAACAAAAGCAACCGATGCTGGCTTGGATGTGGCGAGAAAGGGACACTCCTTCACTGTTGGTGGGAATGTCCACCTGTTCAGCCCTTCTGGAAAACAGTATAGACGATTCTCAAAAAATTAGAAATTGAGCTCCCATTTGACCCAGCAATACCACTCCTGGGAATATATCCCAGAGAGGCAAAAATGTATAGTCGAAGTGACATCTGCACTTGTTTGTTCATTGCAGCACTCTTTACAATAGCCAGAAACTGGAAGAAACATGAATGCCCACGAACAGATGACTGGTTAAAGAAACTTTGGTACATCTACACAATGGAGTACTATGTAGCTGTTAGAAAAGATGAAGTCATGAAATTTACATACAAGTGGTACAATATGGAAAGTATCATGCTAAGCGAAATGAGTCAGAAAGAGAGGGATAGACATAGAAAGATTGCATTCATCTGGGGGATATAAAGTAACAAAATATGAGATTAATACCCAAGAATAGCTGAGATCAGCACCAGGAGGATTACTCCATAACTTAGAGGCCAGCCTGGTATCCTAGAGGAAAGGGCAGTTCAGATAGAGAAGGGAGCACCAAATAAAGGATGTTTGGAGGATCCTCCCAGGAGGGGAGATGCATGTCGAAAGTAGACTATGGACTGAACAAGTTTGACACTCAATGCCTCTTTTGCAGACCACAACACCCAAAAGGAGAGAGAGAACACAGGGGATTGCCCTGCCACAGAGACAGGGGGGATAGGGGTGGGGTTGGGAGGGATATTATCCATGGTGGTGGAAAATGGGCACTGGTAAAGGGATGGGTATGTGATCACTGTATAATTGAAACCAAAGCACAAATAATTGAAAATCTACAACTGTAAAAAAAAAAATAAAATAAAATAATGTAAAGGGGAAAAAATGCAGGAAAAAAAATCTAGTTCTCTGAGCAGAGTGGGGTCTCTGACATGATTGAACAAGTGTGTAGTAATTTATTACTAAGCACATAAGTATTTTCAATGATGTGTACTTTTCGATCTAAAATTAATTCCAAATATGTCTAAAACAACAGTCTCCTGACCTCGCACCTGGCTTTCCTCACTGGGGCCCCTTGGAGGTGGCTGGGTGAGATTCCCTCACCGCCCTGAGCAGAGCCCCGGCAGCTGAAGACCTCTGCAACCAGCCATAGGTACGCTTAAGACCACTCTTCCCAAGCTTGAAGGAGCCTCATGCATGATGGAACTGGAAGAGGAACCCAAATGTGCGGGACTGGGGGATGAGATCTCCATAGCTGCTCAGATCAAGACTGTGCCCCCTCCTTCCAGATTCCCCATCTTCTAGTAATTAAGTGTTACAACCACGAACTACCCCTGGATCCATGTAATGCCATCAATAGCCAACATCCAGAGACTGGATCTTATTTAGAAGACAGCAACTCTGATTGTCCAGTTCTCACTCTCAGAGAACCTGGTAGGCTTCTGCGAGTTTCTTGCCCGCATGGTGGAGTCTTTGTTTCTGGTCACTGTTTCTTTTGAGGTACAGAAGCTGCTTAATATAAGATAGTTCCCTTTGTTTATCTCTGTTTCCAGTTGCTTGGCAAGTGTCGTGTTATATTTGAAGATACCTTTAGCTTCAATGTCATGGAGGCATTTGCCAACCTTGTCATCACTGTACCTGCGGGATTCTGGTGTGATGTTGAGGACATTGACCTATTTTTATCTGACTTTTGTGCATGGTGTTAGGTAGAGGTCTGAGCCATTTTTTGCATGTAACTGTCCAGTTTTTTCTGCACCGTTTGTTTAGAAGGACTCTCTTGAACCACTTCACATTTCTTGCTCCCTTATCAAAGATTAGATGATTATATATTTGAGGGTGTGTGTCGGTATATTCAATCCTTTTCCATTGGTCTGCAGCTGAGCCTTTGTTTCAGTCCCATGCTGTTCTCATTATTATCGTTTGTAGTAGAGTTTGAGATTGGGGAAGGTGATGCCACCATCATCTTTTCCCCAAGAATTGCTTTAGCTATTCGTGTGCGTTTGTTGTTCCATGTGAATTTCAGGAGTGCTTGATGAATTTCTTTGAAGAATGTCATGGGTATCTTTATAGGGATCAAGTTGAATTTTTACAATGCTTCTTGGAGAATTGCCATTTTGACAATGTTAATTCTCCCATTCCATAAGCAGTATATATGTTTCCGTTTCCTCGTGTCCTTTTTAATTTCCTATTGTATAGGTCCTTTACCTCCTTAGTTAAGCTGTTTCCAAGGTTCTTGATTTTCTGAGGCACGATTGTGAATGGGATTGCTTTTTCATGTCACTTTCTTCTCTCTCATTATTTGCATATAAAAAAGCCATAGATTTTTGGGTATTGAGTTTATAGACTGCAATTTTACTATGAAAGTCTATTGCCTCTAGGAGTTTTTTCGTAGAGATTTTCGTATTCTCTAAATATAGTATGATATCTTCTGTGAATAGTGAGAGATTATTTCTACCTTTCATACATGAAAAACCCTTAATATCTTTTTCTTATCTATTTTCTATTCCAAGTACTTCCAGTACTACATTGAACAGAAGTGCCAAAATGAATTTTTACTTAGCACATTCTATCTGTAAATTTCTATGCTAAGAACAGTGGAAGAAACAGTGATATCTTAGTAATTTGCAAGTAAATTATGAAGACAGATAATTTAAAAGAATTTCTTTGTATAAATTTCCAAAATGTGTAGCTTTTATTAAATATATTAAGAATAAATCGTAGGTCTTGATTATACCATGAAGATTATTTTCCTGTTAGAAGTTACTCTTCTAAAATGCAATAAAGAGACACATTTTGAAAATGTTGATTATTCGTTCATTCATTCAATGAATATTTGTTAGTCTGGTTGTGCAGTGCCTGTAGGATGTCAACCTGTACCCTCAGGTGAGTGCATCAACAGTCTGATGGTGTCTTCATGCTTCCAGATAACCTCAAATGGCCACTGTGCCTCTGGCTGGCTCCCAACAACTCAGGACTATGTTTCCCGAGAAATTAAACTCCCGAAAGATATGTGGGAGACATGTTAACAAACCACCCCAGGCTCAGCTATACAAGCTAATGGATTGGTCTTGTTTCAGAGACCCATAGACAAATCTGGAAGATATCAACAGCCACAGTTAACCTTGGAACTGCAAAAGGCTGAAGACACTAGGGTAAATCAGAGGGAGGCAGGTTAGTTTGGTGCCCACCCAACAAGAACCCAGTGCAGCCACTTGCTCCCACAATCCAAAATCGCCACCATACCCTCCTCTGGTTTCCACCGTCTCAGGATGGCTCTCACTGAAACATAACAGCTGAAAATTCAGATATATGTGTTTTGTGACTGAAATCTCCAGGCTTTCTCTGGGCAGGATGGGCATCCCACCCCCACTGCCCTGTACTTATGGAAGCCTCAGCAGTCATTTCCATACCTCAAAGCTACTCCAACCTTACCTTCCTGATAAAAATGCTAAATTCCTTGAACAAACATGATGACCTCTTAGTACCTGTATGAGACCCTTAATGCACAAAATAAAAAGGAGACAAAGAGAAAGAATTAAAGATCCTGCCATAGAGACAGGCTGGGGGTGGGGGTAGTTTGTTGGGGGATGGTTTTAGGGAACCAGGAATATTGGTTTTGGGAAATGTACACTAGAGGAAGGATGGAAGTTGGATCGTTGTATGACTAGAAGCAAATTATGAATAGATTTGTAATGGTCTATATCACAGATATTCAATAAAACATTAAAAATACTGATGGAACTTTAAAACCCAGCATAACTATTTTTGTGTTCTCTGTAGGAAAAAAATGTTACTCACCTGTGTGCCAATAGCTTGTAGAAAGCTAAACCCGAAGATATATCAATGACTGTCTTTGGCATGAATACTGTAATTGCAGCTATGCTATGTTTTAGAATCAGTTCGTGGACAAGACGTCAAGAGGAGCAGTGGCAAAGTGCATCAATGTTGAATGGATAATGTTTCAGGAGCTTGCAAGGGAGATGGGAAGATTTGGCATGAGTAAAGGGAAGAAACAGAAGAGTGAAGTACTAATAAGTATCATGAGAAAAATGCAAGGGAGGACATTTCCTGGCAAGTGTCACACTCTGTTGAGCTTTTGGTGAGGATAAGTATTAGAAAGTATCTTTCCCATTTAGTGGTAAAAAGGTTACTTTGATGGGTATATTTAAAATTTACTTTAACGATAAGAATCACTAAGAGGTACACAGTTACAAAGTTGCTCATAATTGAGTTTCAGTCATCTAATGTTCTAGAACCTTTCCAGTATATTGGGGCATTTTTGAAGGAATATCCCTGGTGCGAAGACTAGGGCATCTGAATCTTAACACATTTCACCAAATATATGATCTGTACTCACATGATTTACACTGTCTCCCCTGCTCTTTGATTTATGTTTTCATGCAATATTTCCTTGTGAACCTCACCTCAAGTGAGGCTCCCTATTTAAGACAAGTACAAGTTTCTAGGGCACTACATATTTTTTGGTTGCTGGGAGAGTCTGTAAAGCAATGCTCAGGAGGTGTGGGGGCCCTACAGACAATTCTCAGAAAACGTGGCCATGGTGCTTGGGGTCCTCTGAGGCTATACAGCCTTTGATACTCTGGCAATCAGGTGGTGCTGGGAGTCAAATTGAGTGCATGTGAGACAATTTCCTTAAGCACTAAACTATCTCCTGCGGCCCTGGGTATTAGATTTATGTCAGCATTCTGAGGTCCTCCCTTTTGTCAGAAAGCAGAGACTTGTGCAGGAGAAAGTGAAAGAGACTTTAGGGTTTAGCTAGGTTGACTGAGTCGCTGGTGATACCATTAAGATTGGGACATAAAGTAAAAATAAAACAAGAGCCCCGTGCCTTTTCTTGCTGAACTCGACATCCTCCACAGGGGGACACCTGCGGGGAACACCTGCAGCAGCTCCTTGGGACTGTCCATCACCTAATCAGCCCCTCCCCTCCAGGTGGGTAGGGGGAGCACAAGCCAGTCCCACAACTCCTGACCCCCAGCCCCCCGCGTTTTCCTGCAGAACTGGACACCCTCCTGAAGGGGACACCTGAGGCAGCTCCATGGGATTTTCCATCGCTCCTCTTACATTCCAGGATCCTGGGTGGGAGTGACCCTGGGATGGGCCAGGGGCGTGTTCACCATATAGGGAGTGTGTCCCGCCAGAAGTGGGCGTGGCCTTCTTCTGGGTGGCCAGCCACAGTTATATTTCCCAATCTGGGCAATCAGGACTTTCATCTCTCACTTTGTCGCCTAATACCGACTAAAAATTTCTGACCACCTCTACTAGAATACAGCAACATTCCACTCGCCTACTCCATTTCTAACAAAAGACCTGTAGGAAATGTGCTGTACAAGCTCAAAACTGAAAAGTACCTCCTCCAAAGCGCAAATCTCCACACAAGGAGAATATGAAGAAAAGAAAAATCCTCAATCGAGGTGGTCCACAATTGCGCTCTCATTGATAAAGAATTCCAGGGTAAAATGCAGAGGGTGTTCAAGGATCTACTCAAAGAATCAATGGAAGAGATATCCAATGACTAAAATAAGAAATGAAAGAAACAATAGAACAGAGAACCAAGAAAATACAGGAAGAAAAGAGAACAGAATTTTAAAAAGCTACAAAAAGAAGAGTCACAAATAAAGGATTCAGTGGATGAAATTAAAAACTCAGTAAGTGCCCTTAGCAACAGGATAAGTGCAGCTGAAGAGAGGATCAGCGAGCTTGAAGATGAGCAACAGAACTCCCACTGGGAAGAACAAGCAATAGGAAAAGACCTCAAAATGGCTCTAAGGAGAATCAGAGACCTAGGGGATGACGCCAAGAGGAACAACATTACAATCATTGGAGTACCAGAAGGAAAGGGAAACAACCCCAATGAAAAAGCTACAGTAAAAGAAACCATTGCTGAAAAGTTCCCAGAGTTAAGGAAAGCAGACATCCCGTTCCAAGGAGCCAGAAGGGTACCAGCTAAAGGAGACCCCAGAAAAAACACTCCAAGCATATTATAGTCATAACGATGGATGCTGTGGACAGAGACACAATATTACAAGCAGCAAGGTCAAAGAAGGAAATTACATACAAAGGAGCACCCCTTAGATTCACAGAAGACCTATCAGTGGAAACCCTCCAAACCCGAAGGCAATGGTTGTATATAGTGAAAAAATTCAAAGAAATGAATGCCTCACCGAGAATACTCTATCCAGCTAAACTCTAACTCAAATTCGATGGGAACGATACACCACTTTTTAGATAAACACAAGCTCAGGAACTTCATACACTCAAAACCAAATCTAAAAGAAGAAGTAAAGGGGCTCCTGTAAGATAAGAAGGAAAACACGTGTTAATCAACTCCTACAGGAAGATGGCCCAAAACCCCATGACAATACTCTCCCTTAATGTCAATGTCTAAATGCACCTACCAAGAGACACAGAGTGGCAAAATGGATCCAGGAACTGAAACCAGCATTCTGCTGTCTACAAGAAACTCATCTGAACAATCAGTGCAAACACAGACTCAAAGTGAAGGGATGGAAAACAATCCTGCAAGCAAACAGCTCCCTCACAAAAGCTGGGATGGCCATACTAATATCCGACAACATTAATTTCAGGCTGAAAATGATTAGAAGGGACAGCGAGGGCCACTTTCTCTTCATCAAGTGATACATACAACAGGAAGAAATCATACTCTTAAATGTATAAGTACCTAATGAAGGAACAGCTAGATACTTAAAACAACTGCTAACAGATTTTAAAGAGGACAGTGCTAGCAACACAATAGTAGATGAAGACTTCAACATCGCCTTATCACCTCTGGATACATCAACAAGAACAAAACTCAGCAAGGAAGCATTGGCTTTGAATGAAGAAATAGAAGAGAAAGGACTTATAGACCTACACAGGGCTTTACACCCCCCAAAGAAAGAATACACATTCTTCTCCAGTGCGCATGGAACATTTTCCAAAATAGACTATGTGCTAGGCCACAAACCATACCTCAATAGAATCAGGAAGATAGAAAGAGTATCAACAACCTTTTCTGACCATGATGCAGTGATTATAGATGTGAATCACACACAGACACGGACAACCAAATCGAACACCTGGAAACTAAACAAGTCACTGCTGAACAATGTGTGGGTCAGGAAGGACGTCAAGGAAGAAATCAAATGATACCTGGAAACAAATGAGAACAAAGACACGAACTACCACAGCTTATGGGATGCAGCTAAACCCCTATTAAGGGGAAAATTCATAGCTCTGCAAGCATATCTAAGGACGGAAGAAAAGATTTACATAAGCAACTTATTTCACAGCTCAAGTTCTTGTAAAAGAATCAAGAAATGGAGCCTACATCGGGCAGAAGGAAAGAGATCTAAAACTTAGAGCAGAAATCAACGACATGGAAACCTAAGAAACAATCCGAATGATCAATGAAACCAAGAGCTGGTTCTTTTGGAAAATAAACAATGTAGATAAACCACTAGCAACACTCACAACGAAACAGAGAGAGAAACCACTAATAAACCGAATCAGAAATAAAAATGGAGATATCACAATGGAAACCAAAGAAATTCAAAAGATCATCAGAGACTACTTTGAAAGTCTGTATGCCAAGAAAAAAGAGAAGTTAGAAGAAATGGATAACTTCCTGGATTACTATAATCTCCCAAAGATGAGTCAAGAAGATATAAAATACCTGAATAGACCTAGTCACATGAATGAAATTGAAACTGTAATCAAAATTCTTCCCAAAACCAAAAGCGCAGGTCCAGATGGATTCACTACCGAATTTTTCCAAACATTTAAAGAGGATCTACAGCCCGTTCTTCTCAAACTTTTCCAGGAATTTGAAAAAACAGAAACTCTCCCAAACAGTTTCTATGAAGCTCATATCTCTCTACTACCAAATGGAAACAAAGACACCATGAGAGAAGAAAACTACAGGCCGATATCACTGATGAACCCGGATGAGAAGATTCTGAACAAAATACTAGCAAATAGAATTCAACAACTCATCAAAAAGATCATACACCATGACCAAGTGGGATTCACCCCGGGCGATGCAAGGATGGTTTAACAATCGGAAATCAATCAACATAATCCATCATATCAACAAAAGAAAAGATAAAAATCATATGATCATATCAATAGATGTAGAGAAAGCAATTGACAAGATCCAGCATCCGTTTATTATGAAAACCCTAGCCAAATTGGGGATAGAGGGGACTTATCCCAATATAGTTAAAGCCAGCTAGCACAAGCATACAGCAAGCATCATCCTCAATGGGGAAAATCTAAGAGCGTTCCCCCTAAGATCAGGAACGAGATAAGGATTCCGACTCTTTCATCTGGTGTTGAACATAGTACTGGAAATACTAGCAATAGCAATTAGGCAAGCAAAAGATATTAATGCCATCCAAATAGTTAAGGAAGAAATCAAGCTCTCACTATTCGCAAATGATATGATACTATACTTAAAGAACCATAAAACCTCTACCAAGAAACTCCTAGAAATAATACACTCGAGAGTAAAGTTAAAGGTATAAAATAAATACCTAAAAGTCCATGGCTTTACTATACACAAAGAGTGAGAGTGAAGAAAATGACAAGACGAAAAAAATCCCATTCACAATTGTGTGCCAGAAAATCAACTAACTAGGAATTAATTTAACTAGGCAAGTAAAGAAACTGGACAAAGAAAACTACAAAACGCTGCTTCTTGAAATAAAAGAGGACGCAAGGAAATGGAAAAATATCCCCTGTTCATGGATCTGGAGAATTAATATTGTCAAAATGGCAATACATCCAATAGCACTGTACAAATTCAATGTGATCCCTATTAGGATACGCATGACATTTTTCAAAGAATTGGAGCAAACATTCCTGAAATTTATATGGAACAAAAACCCCCACGATGAGATAAAGCAATTCTTGGGAAAAAGAAAATGGGAGGAATTAACCTCCCGAACCGCAAAATTTACTAAAAGTAGTAATAATTAAAACAGCATGATACTTGCTACATGCATAGGATACTTTTTCTTAGATTTTTTGATTTTTCTAGGATATATTGATCATCTTTTTTTAAATTTTTTTTATTAGTGAAACACCATGAGGTACAGATGTAAATTTACAATTTTTTGTGCTTGGGTTTGACTATACAATGATCAGATACCCATCCCTCCACCAGTGCCCAATTTCCACCACCATTGATAATATCCCCCCCACCGCCATCCCCCCATCCCCCCTGCCTCTGTGGCAGGGCAATCCCCTGTGTTCTCTCTTTCCTTTTGTGTGTTGTGGTCTGCAAAAGAGGCATTGAGTGGCAAACATGTTCAGTCCATAGTCCACTTTCGGCATGCATCTCCCCTCCTGGGACGGTCCTCCAAACACCCTTTATTTGGTGTTCCCTTCTCTATATGAGCTGTCCTTTCCTCTAGAATGCCCAAATGGCCACTAAGCTATGGAGTTATTCTCCTGGTGCTGATCTAAGCTATTCTTGGGTATTAATCTCATATTTTGTTACTTTATATCCCCCAGATGAATGCAATCTTTCTATGTCTATCCCTCTCTTTCTGACTCATTTCGCTTAGCATGATACTTTACATGTTGTACCACTTGTATGTAAATATCATGACTTCATCTTTTCTAAGAGCTACATAGTACTCCACTGTGTAGATGTACCAAAGTTTCTTTAACCACTCATCTGTTCGTGGGCATTCAGGTTTCTTCCAGTTTCTTGCTATTGTAAAGAGTGCTGCAATGAACAAACAAGTGCAGATGTCAATTCGACTATACATTTTTGCCTCTCTGGGATATATTCCCAGGAGTGGTATTGCTGGGTCAAATGGGAGCTCAATTTCTAATTTTTTGAGAATCGTCCATACTGTTTTCCAGAAGGGCTGAACCAGTGGACATTCCCACCAACAGTGAAGGAGTGTCCCTTTCTCGCCACATCCAAGCCACCATCGGTTGCTTTTGTTCTTTTGAATGTGGGCCAGTCTCTGAGGTGTGAGATGGTATCTCATTGTGGTTTTGATCTGCATCTCCCTGATGATTAATGATGTAGAGCATTTTCTCACGTGCTTTTTTGCCATTCGGATTTCTTCTTTGAGAACATTTCTTTTCATTTCATTGCCCCATTTTTTGATGGGGTTGGATGTTTTCTTCTTGTGGATTTTAACCAGTATTTTGTATATCCTGGATATCAACCCCTTGTAAGATGCGTATTCGGCGAATATCCTTTCCCATTCTGTAGACTGTCTTTGTATTTTGGTCACTGTTTCTTTGGAGGTGCAGAAGCTTCTTAGTTTAAGATAGTCCCATTTATCTATCTCTGTTTTCACTTGCTCAGACAGTGGCGTGGCATCTTTGAAGATACCATTAGCTTCAATGTCATGGAGGGTTTTTCCAACTTTGTCTTCAATGTACCTTATGGTTTCTGGTCTGATGTTGAGGTCTTTAATCCTTTTAGATCTTACATTTGTACACGGTGTTAGTCAGAGTTCTGAGCCCAT
Organism: Sorex fumeus; assembly: GCF_029834395.1. Classification (NCBI taxonomy): domain Eukaryota; kingdom Metazoa; phylum Chordata; class Mammalia; order Eulipotyphla; family Soricidae; genus Sorex; species Sorex fumeus. Next base: position 17,155,687 of record NW_026606078.1, read on the forward strand.
TTTTTTGCATGTAGCCGTCCAGTGATGCCAGCACAATTTGTTAAAGAGGCTTTCCTTACTCCACTTCACATTAATTGCACCTTTATCAAAGATTAGATGATCATATGATTGAGGGGAGATGTCAGTGTTTTCAACCCTGTTCCATTGGTCTGCAGTTCTGCCTTTGTGCCAGTACCATGCAGTTTTAATTATTACTGCTTTCTAGTACAGTTTGAAGTTCGGGAGGTTGATTCCTCCCATTTTCTTTTTCCCAAGAATTGCTTTAGCTATTCATGGGGGATTATTGTTCCATATAAATTTCAGGAGTGTTTGCTCCATTTCTTTGAAGAATGTCGTGGGTATCCTTATAGGGATTGCATTGAATTTATACAATGCTTTCGGTAGTATTGCCATTTTGACAATGTTAAGTCTCCCGACCCATGAGCAGGGGATATCTTTCCATTTCCTCATGTCCTCTTTTATTTCCTGCAGCAGCGTTTTGTAGTTTTCTTTGTACAGGTCCTTTACTTCCTTAGTTAAGCTGATTCCTAAGTACTTGATTTTCTGGGGCACAATTGTGAACAGGATTGTTTTTTTCATGTTGCTTTCTTCTCTCTCACTGTTTGCATATAGCAAAGCCATGGACTTTTGGGTATTGATTTTATAGCCTGCAACTTTACTATATGAGTCTATTTTTTCTAGGAGTTTTTTGGTGTAGGTTATTGGGTTCTCTATGTATAGTGTCATATCATCTGCGAATAGTGAGAGCTTGATTTCTTCCTTTCCTACCTGAATGCCCTTAATATCTTTTTCTTGCCTAATCGCTATTGCAAGTACTTCCAGTACTATATTGAACAGCAGTGGAGAGAGTGGGCATCCCTGTCTCATCCCTGATCTTAGAGAGAAGGCTCTCAGTTTTTCCCCATTGAGGATGATGCTTGCTGTAGGCTTGTGGTAGATGGCTTTTATTATGTTGAGGCAGGTCCCCTCTATACCCATTTTGGCTAGGGTTTTCATCGTAAAGGGGTGCTGGATCTTGTCAAATGCTTTCTCTGCATCAATTGATATAATCATATGCTTTCTATCTTTTCTTTTGTTGATATGATGGATTATGTTGATTGATTTCTGAATGTTGAACCATCCTTGCATCACTGGGATGAATCCTACTTGGTCATGGTGTATGATCTTTTTGATGAGTAGTTGGATTCTATTTGCTAGTAGTTTGTTGAGGATCTTTGCATCTATGTTCATCAGGGATATCGGTTTGTAATTCTCTTTCTTTGTGGTATCTCCATGTGCTTTTGGTATCAGTGTGATATTTGCTTCGTAGAAACTGTTTGGAAGTGTTTTTGATATTTCCATTTCGTGGAAAAGCTTAAAGAGGATTGGGAGTAAGTCCTCTTTAAAGATTTGGAAGAATTCACTAGTGAATCCATCCGGACCAGGACTTTTGTGCTTGGGGAGACCTTTTATTACCATTTCAATTTCCTTGATGGTGATAGGTCTGTTCAGGTATTCCAGGTCTTCTTGGTTCAGCCTTGGGGGTCTGTAGAAGTCTAGGAATTCATCCATTTCCTCGAGGTTTTGATGTTCTGGTGCATACAGGTTCTCAAAGTACTTCCTGAGGATCCTTTGAATTTCTGTAGTTTCTGTTGTAAAGACCCCCTTTTCATTTCTGATTCTGTTTATTAGCGTTTTCTCTCTCCCTTTCTTTGTGAGTTTTGCTAGAGGCTTATCAATCTTGTTAATTTTCTCGAAGAACCAGCTTTTGGTTTCATTGATCTTTCGTATTGTTTTTTGGGTTTCCATCTAGTTAATCTCTGCTCTGAGTTTTATTATTTCCTTTCTCCTGTTCGGGTTGTGCTCCTTTTTTTGGTCCTTCTCCAAGCTCTTAAGCTTTGAGGTTAGGTTACTTATGTGTGCTCGCTCCTCCTTCCTGAGGAATGCTTGTAGAGCTATAAACTTTCCTCTTAACACAGCTTTTGCTGTGTCCCATAAATTTTGGTAACTCCTGTCCTCATTTTCATTCGTTTCTAGGAATCTTTTGATTTCCATTTTGATTTCCTGTCTAAGCCACTCGTTGTTCAGTAGAGCACTGTTTAATTTCCAGGTGTTTGATTTAGTTTTCTGTTTTTGTGTGTGATTTACTTCTAATTTCAGCGCATTATGATCTTAGAAGATTGTCGATACAATCTCTATCTTCTTAATTTTTTGGAGGCATGTTTTGTGGCTCAACATGTGGTCTATCTTGGAGAATGTTCCATGCACGCTTGAGAAGAATCTGTATTCAGGTTTTTGTGGATGAAGTGTCCTGTATATATCTACTAAGTCCCTTTCTTCCATTGTTTCCCTCAGATGAAGTATGTCCTTGCTAAGCTTGAGTCTGGTTGATCTATCAAGGGGTAACAAAGCAGTGTTGAAGTCTCCCACTAGTATTGTGTTGCTGTTGATGTCTTTTTCCAAATCTATGAGTAGTTGTTTTAAGTTCTTTGCTGGTCTCTCATTAGGTGCATATACATTTATTATTGCAAGTTCTTACTGTTTTACAGATCCTTTGATCAATAAGAAATGGCCTTCACTGTCTCTTTTGAACTTCCTCACTCTGAAATCGATGTTTTCTGATATTAGGATGGCTACCCCAGATTTTTTATGGGAGCTATTTGCCTGTAGGATTGTTTTCCAGCCTTTGACTCTGAGTCTGTGTTTGCTTTGACTATTTAGATGTGTTTCATGCAGGCAGCAGAATGTTGGGTTCAGTTTTCTAATCCATCCTGCCACTCTATATCTTTTAATTGGTGCCTTTAGCCCATTGACATTGAGAGAGATTATTGTTATGGGATTTTGTCCCATTGTTCTGTTGAAATTTGGTGTATTTGAGAGGCCTGTCTTGCATTAAAGTAGCCCATTTAGTTGTACTTTTAACCATGGTTTTGAGTCTGTGAATTTCCTGAGCTGTTGTTTGTCTGTGAAACTGTGTGTTGTTTCTTCTATTATGAATGAGAGTCTCGCTGGGTAAAGTATTTTTGGGGAGGCATTTATTTCATTGAGTTTTTTCACCATGTCCCACCACTGTTTTCGGGCCATAAGGGTTTCATCAGAAAAATCAGCTGTGAGTTTTAAGGATGCTCCTTTGTAAGAGATTTCTTTCTTCTATCTTGATGCTTTCAGAATTTTGTCTCTGTCTAAGGTTTTGGTCATTTTGATCAGAATGTGTCTTGGGGTATTTTTATTCGGATTTCTTCTAGCTGGTATCCTTCGGGCCTCCTGAATATGGTCACAAATTTTCTTCAGCTCTGGAAACGTTGTAGCAATGATGTTATTCACAGTTTCTTCTTCATGAAAGTTTTCTTCCTGTACCTCTGGGACTCCAATAATATTTATGTTACCCCTCTTGGCTTCATCACGATCTTCTCTTGCCATCTGTTCCCGAATTGTGAGTCTCTTTTCCATTTTCTGCTCTTTTCTGGAGAGTCTCTGAACTTCATCTTCAAGCTCACTGATTCTGTTCTCAGCAGCTCTTTCTCTGCTGCTGAGGCCTTCCACTGAGTTTTTCAATTCGCCTACGAGATTTTTCAGGTCTGACATTTCTGATTGCATTTTCCTCATTTCTGCCTTCAAATCCTCTTGTGTTCTATTGGCATTGCTTTCCATTGTTTCTTTTAGTTCCCTAAGCTTCATAAGTAGCTCCCTCCTGAATTCCTTGTCAGAGAGGTTGTCTAACACTGCAGTACTGTTGGTGTCATCTGGGCTAGACACTTCAATAAGAAAGTTCGGTGGGCTTTTGCGTTGCTTTACCATTGTGAAAACTGTGGTTTAGTCCTTAACATTCACTGTTACTATTCTGCTGGATATGCAGTGTGTGTTAAGATAGGCTTATGAGTTATTGGCTACTGTGTTTCTAGTGACTGAGTTAAACTAGAGAATTTTCCATCGAAGAAGGTAGCTTATGATTCCTATGGCATATGTAGTGGGAAAATATTTCACGGCCAGTAATGCGGCCGCGGCTCCGGAAAGAGTCCCTGGCAGTGAGCAAGGAGTTGGGAATGACAATGGAGCTAGCTGTGCATGCGCAGAGAGGGTCCCAGGCCCTTGGGGGCGGCTCTACCTGGTTGGAATAGGAGCCGTTCAGCTTGGTTGCCCAGAGCTGGGTCTGTGTGCCCATCCCACGCAGATCAGTGGTGAAACCGGCTTTCTAGGAGGTGGAGCTAGCTGTGCATGCGCACAGAGGGTCCCAGGCCCTTGGGGGCGGGCTGTACCTGGTTGGAATAGGAGCCGTTCAGCTTGGTTGCCCAGAGCTGGGCCTCCCTGCCTGTCCCCATATTAATCATCTTTAATTATTCCACATCAATACCAATGTCCAAAAATGTTTTAAAATGTAATTATTGAAAAAAATCATATAGAAGTTCAATTTGTATTGTTCGTGGGATAACTATATTAAGAAGAAATAGAACCACAAGAAACATACAAGTAAAATGAAGCTACATTTCTTTGGAGTCTTTCAATTATGTATTTACATTAGTCTATATACAAGCATGATTTTTAAAAAATAAATTAAAGTGACTATAAAATTTTGGAGTTTTTCATAATTGTAATGCTTTACTGCTAAGTCTATATTGATGTGAACATTTTTATCTATTTGTCTAATTTTCTGATTGTTTACTTAAGATCAGTAGTTAAATGCTAACTTGCTGATGACTGATTATGTGGCTCAGGGTTAAAGCACTTGGCTTGCGTGTATGAAACTTTGGGTTGGCCTCCTGCAAGGCAAATGGCCTACCCACTGTGCTGTAAAAGTTATATAAAATATACTAATAATAAAACCTAATGATGTTGGTGAACAGTGCAATATAAATGATTATTTAGTAATTTTCTTGTTTTGTTAACGAAATATGTAAGCTCTTGAGTATGATGGGAGTATTTTTCTAACATAAGAGTCTGAGGAAGGTGAAACTGTTATAACTATCGTGTAGAATTCCATCTCTCTAGCCTGCTTCATTCTACCTCTCTCTCTATTCAATCCGGTCTTCTTCTTGGGAATCTGACCTCCTGATCGGCTAGCCTCTACCTTTCAACTGCCTACATCATGACATCATTCTCCCACCCAACCAATCACAAACTGGTAGAATCTTGGGGTTGGTACCGCTTGACCTTGAGCCTGGAAGGTGGTGGTGGAAAGAGATGGTCCTAGGAGAGTTAATGGAGTGAAGGATGTATGGGAAGGAAACCTGGAAGGGTAGGGAACTGACAGCTGGTGATCAGCATGGGAAAGTTGGTAGATATTTTCTAAGTACGTTAACATGTTTTTCGTAAATGATAAACAAAACAAAAACACGAAAATAAGATAGGTTCCAAAGAACAGGTTACATATAAGACCGAGAGAGCTGAAAGGGCTGGCATTCCTTCTGGAGCTTTCAATCATACAATTTACTAAAGATGGTATTTTCACATCACTTAACTGCGGAGAGGAAGAGTGAGAAACAGAATGCCACCAGAAAAGCAAACTTGATGACCACGGTTCATCAAGGCCAGGTGGAAGGTGTTCACATGGATCCCAAGTGCAAGTGGATTAACAGGAACATATATTATACTAAGTCTGCTTGGTACCAGTAACTTCTTTGGCGGAAATGGAGGAAAACAAATGCAACTTCTGACAGACCTGAGACTAATCTGCTAATCAATTTTCCCAGGCAAGGTTAGTTGACTGACTGGGAACAAAACAACTTGAAAAGTGTTTTGCTATCTTCCATATATGGCTAGAGGAAAATGATCCCAGTCATCTATTAAAACTAACAAGCTTCAACTCTCTTGAAGGACAGTTGTATTCAGTGAGGAAAAAATGCTGGGAGAAAAGTCTGAAATGATGGGCATAGAGACAATAAGTGCAAAAGGAAGGACTTGAAATTTGGGTTCCTCTGAAAACAAAGCTTGAAACAACAAGATTTGGTGAGCACATGATTTACTGGGAATGGGATCTGAGGAGGAAAAGAGTGATAACAGGGATGTGAACAAGGAACATCCAGGTTAAGGAAGACTTACCTAGCTGATTACCCCATGGGCAACATGGTTCCAAGACTACCAGAAATTACCAAGGACTTTACTTTAATTTTCTTTCTTTTATATGGTCACTTACAACATGTATTCTTTGCCTTCTTCAAAAACAATTTGGAAATGATTTTTTTAATTTTTTTATTAGTGAAACACCATGAGGTACAGTTGTAGATTTACAATTTTTTGTGCTTGGGTTTGATTATACAATTATCAGATACCCATCCCTCCACCAGTGCCCATTTTCCACCACCATGGATAATATCCCTCCCACCCCCATCCTCCCATCCCCCCTTGCCTCTGTGGCAAGGCAATCCCCTATGTTCTCTCTCTCCTTTTGATTACTGTGGTCTGCAAAAGAGGCATTGAGTGGCAAACATGTTCAGTCCATAGTCCACTTATGACATGCATCTCCCCTCCTGGGAGGGTCCTCCAAACACCCTTTATTTGGTGTTCCCTTCTCTGTCTGAGCTGCCCTTTTCTCTAGAATGCCCGACTGGCCACTAAGCTATGCAGTAATCCTCCTGGTGCTGATCTCAGCTATTCTTGGGTATTAATCTCATATTTTGTTACTTTATATCCCCCAGATGAATGCAATCTTTCTATGTCTATCCCTCTCTTTCTGACTCTTTTCGCTTAGCATGATACTTTCCATATTGTACCACTTGTATGTAAATTTCATGACTTCATCTTTTCTAAGAGCTACATAGTACTCCATTGTGTAGATGTACCAAAGTTTCTTTAACCAGTCATCTGTTCTTGGGCATTCAGGTTTCTTCCAGTTTCTGGCTATTGTAAAGAGTGCTGCAATGAACAAACAAGTGCAGATGTCACTTCGACTATACATTTTTGCCTCTCTGGGATATATTCCCAGGAGTGGTATTGCTGGGTCAAATGGGAGCTCAATTTCTAATTTTTTGAGAATCGTCCATACTGTTTTCCAGAAGGGCTGAACCAGTCGACATTCCCACCAACAGTGAAGGAGTTTCCCTTTCTCGCCACATCCGCGCCAGCATTGGTTGCTTTTATTTCGAAATGATTTTTAATTAAAAAATGTTTTATTAACATGTCATTATTAAAAAGAAACATATAGGCAAAAGAGTTAGTGCAGTATGTAGAGGGTGTTTACCTTGTATGCGGCTAACCTGAGTTCAGTCCCCGGAACCCTGAGCCTGCCAGGAGTGATCTCTGGATACAGAGTTAGAAGTGAGCCCAGAGCACATCTGGGTGCGCTCCCCTACCACAAAAAAGAAAGAAAAGAAAAAAAAGAAAAACATATAACTGATTCTTGAGTGACATAGTGGTTAATGGTGCTAACTGGTATATAACTTTTGAAAACCCCTAAATTTAAGAGATAGTCTGCTGTTGACCAAGAAGATGGTTTTTTAATAGTATTTACTCACATTGTCTGCAATTAGTGCTATTTGTGGCCCGAAAATCTGTAAATTTTGATACATTTAAAAAAAATTATAATGGATTTTATAATGGACTTTATAATGAATTTGTATTTTAGAGTAATAAGTGATAAATGGGATTTCTGTTTTTGTGGGGTATTTGGGCCATAGTATGTGGTACTTGGGACTTCTGACACTGTGCTCAAGGGTCATTCATGGTGATGCCAGCCATTAAGTTCGGATGACTGTGTGCATGGTAAGTGCTTTAACCCCTCTACTAATTCTGTGGGCCAATCAAATAAATTATCTGCATATATCTTATACATGCATGGCATACTTTGTCTTAGATTTTTTGATATTTCTAGGATACATTGATCATCTTTAATTATTTCACATCAATACCAATCTCCAAAAAAGTTTCAAAATATAATTATTGACAGAAAAATCATATAGAAGTCCAAATTTGTATTGTTCATAGGATAACTATATTAAGAAGAAAATAGAACCAAAATAAACATACAAGTAAAATGCAGGAGTCTTTCAATTATGTATTTATATCTGTATATATACAAGTATAATATTTGAAAAATAAATCTCAGATACTATAACATTTTATTGAGTTTTTTATAATTGCAATGTTTTACTGCTAAGATGATATTGTTGTGAACATTTATATCTATTTGTCTACTTTTCTGATTGTTTACTTAAGATCTAATATTAAAAGCTAACTTACTAGGGCTCGAGCGATAGCACAGCTGGTAGGATGTTTACCTTGCAAGCGGCCGACCTGGGTTCAATTCCCAGCATACCATATGTTTCCCTGAGCACCGCAAGGGATAATTCCTGAGTGCAGAGCCAGGAGTAATCCCTGTGCATCGCGAGGTGTGACCCAAAAAGAAAAAAAAAAAGCTAACTTACTTATGACTGTGTATGTAGCTCAGGGCTAAAGCACTTGGCTTGCAAGTATGACATTTTGGGTTCTATTCCTCACACTATAGAAAAAAAAAACAAAATCACTAACTGTGGTTGAAAACATATCTCAGTGGTAAAATATTTGCCTCACATTTGTGAGGTTATGGGTTTGATCCCTGAATTTCCATATACGCTCACAAAAGCTAATTCACTTAAAGAATATTAAACTGCTTTAAACCAAGGACATATTGCCGTACTATTATACAGATTTAATTCTCAATAAAATAACTTGAAAAGATCCATTTATAGCATCTTTGCTAGGAAAAGATGTTACCTGATTTTTAATTGTTTGTAATTTGGGGACACATTTTAATTTGTCATTTTAATTTGTGCTCTTTGTCTACTAGTGAGCTTGAAAATTGCTCTTGTGTTTATGAGGAATTTACACTTCTTTCAATAGAGATTATATGATCATGGTCTATGCTTATTTTTTCTATACAAGTTTAATAGCTAAATACTGACTTATTTCACAGCAGTAATTTATTAAAAACATTCATCATTTTCCTATCATATTATTCCCATTAGTTGTTTGTTTTGCTTGTTTTTTGATCACTTAATTTACTTTTTATGTTTTCTTTCAGATTGTAAGATTTTCACACAAATGAGCATATGTTTTTCTTTATATTCTACAGTTTTAGATTGAGAACAACTGTTTTGTAAAATAAGATACTTGTGCATTTACAATTTCTTCTCATTATTTTTACATTTTAACACATCTCGATGCATCTACAATTTGTCATAGTAAGTGTTGTCATATTGAAAGAAACCACCATTTTTTTCAATCATAGCACTGTAGCACTATCCTCCCATGGTTCGTCCATTTGCTCGAGTGGGCACCAGTAACATCTTACAACAGATTGTGAGACTTGTTGTTACTGGTTTTGGCCTATTGAATACGTCATGGGTAGCTTGCTAGGCTTTTGCTATGAGGGCAAGTTAATCTGGGTATCTGGGTATCTTGCCGGGCAGAGGAATAGGAATCAGGGTTGGCCTCCTGCAAGGCAAATGCCCTACCCGCTGTGATGTAAATGTTATATAAAAATACTAGGAATACCGAATGTTGTTTCTTTAACAGTGCAATAAAAATGATTATTTAGTAATTTTCTTGATTTATTAATGAAATATGTAAGCTCTTGAGTATAATGGGAGTAGTTTTCTAACACAATAGTCTGAGGAATTTGAAACTGTTATAACTGTTTTGTAGGATTCCATCTCCCTAGTCTGCTTCATTCTACCCCTCTCTCTATCCAATCCGGTCTTCTTCTTGGGAATCTGACCTCCTGATTGGCTAGCCTCTACCTTTCAACTGCCTACTTTATGACATCATTCTCCCACCAAACCAAACACCAACTGGTAGAACCTTGGGGTTCCCATGCGGTTGTTTGTAAAAAATTTGAATCATCCCGGCAAGTGACCAGTGACCAGTGACCAATCACCATTGACCAGTCATCTGTACTGGACACTTGTGGTCTTAAGCCGCTGCAGTTTACTGACTTACTCTCGTACTGTCTCCTCTTCTTGTCTACCTTTCATCAGTATTTCCTCTTCTCTGACCATGTAAGGTAAGGAATAATACTTTTCAAAGATTTACATTAGATTTATCATCCCTAAACTTAGCAGTCTAGTAAAAACAACATGTAGTAGTGAAAGAAAGTATTCAAGTTGAATTTTATAAGCCTCATTTTTGTTGACTTTGACATTTGCTGTGTGATTTTAGACATTGGATTTCTTTCTCTCACATACAAACTGTTTTTCCTCATTGATTACTTTATATTTTAGACATATTTATGAGCTCAAATACAAACATATATGTATGTTGATTCTCTGTGTTTCTTTTTACTTTTCATCGTGTATTTTACATAATATCCTTTGAAAAAAGTAAATCAGAGACAGTATTTTTACAGAAAAAGAAAATGTAGATGCTGTGGAAACCTGCTAATACATACTCACACGTTTTCTCTGTAATAGTCTCTCCTCTTGTATTTATATTTCAGTATTTTAAATATAGTGCTATTACACAGTAATAATCATTTTTCTTTGAGTTTTCTATTGAAACCAGGTAATAAGAAAATTTGGGGGATGGGGAAGGTGTGGAGTGCTGAGAGATATGGAGGCAAGCCCTCAAAGGTAAGAAAGTTTGGGATCACTTTCATCAAACATTGACCAATCTAAACCAAGACGATATGAGCGAGAATAAAATAGGAAAGAAAGAATGAAAGAATATGGACGGCAATTATCAAGGAAGGGGAAACCGTCTGGATTGAATGTTGAAGAAAACCAAGGATTTAAAATAAAAAAATAAAGAATATATGTTAAATATGATGAGGTAAATACACTGAGAGCAAGTCAAAGCAATTTACTTCAATAAATGCCAGGACTAGAAAGTATACTGTTCCTTGAGTAGGGTACCAGTAGGAAAACCAGTATATCAGAAAGCCATCCTTGGTGACTTTTTTCCTTACTATCTCTTAGAACACTGTACATGGTACTTGACTTTTGGAATATAAACATGCATCAGAAATGATGCATCCCATAAATAGCTAATAGTGGTTATCTAGGTGAGTGGAAGAAATAGAATCTTCAATGTTTTATGACGTTCTGGTTTTTAAGTACATGTATACGTTGCCTGTTGAAATTTAAAAAATGGTATTTTCTAACTTGATTCTGGAGATTTGATTCATTTGTGTGGTAATTAGATTCCAGGTTAAAGTTGCTGTCATCTTTACTAATATTATTTCATGTGATTTTTTTCTTCCTAATATGAGAGTATTTTGATAGTAGTCAACTTCTGGTTTAGATCCTAAGAGGAAATAGGAAAATCAAGCCTCACATGTCGAATTACACATTTTTGTCATATTTGTTAATTTTGATTGTTTCTACATTTAAAATATTTAATGAGATTTTGGTGGTCATTTATTAAACATTGAGAAGAACGTTTTCCAGGTTAATAAAGTTAATTCTACTCTAGGTTTTTAAAGTATATTTGCAATATTTTGTGATCATTTTTTATTTTTTTTATTATTTATTTATTTATTTTTTTATTTCTTTATTGAATCACCGTGGGAAAGGTTACAAAGCTTTCAGGTTTAGGTCTCAGTCATGCAAATATCAAACACATTTCCCTTTACCAAAACTTATTTTTTACCATAAAGAACCCCAATAAAACCCCACCCCCACCCCTCCCAGTCCCTGTTGGGCAGATGAATTCTAATTAACACTCTATCTGCTTTGATTAGATCCATCGTTTCAATAAAAGATTCACCACTATTATTTAGAGTTTACCCCCCCCCCCCAAATCAGACATGCTGAAAAACCATTGTGAAGTGATTTGCTTTCTACAGCTGGGTTCAAGAATTAAATGTTGGTTTTGGATTTCTGCTATTTTACTTATTGAACCTGGAAGTATTTCTACTGAAAGTCAGATAGTTAAGAAATTGGTTTCTGTGCACTGGAGACGTGGCCGTGCTGGAGAGCCGCTAGTGGGGGGCAACTGGTGGCCTCGGTAGGGCGTGAAGGGCGGACAGAAACGCCCCCCTTCCCATGAGGTTTTAGTCGCCCCCACTACCCCGGCTCATACCTGCTGTCCACAAGGCTCCCATGCGGCAGCCATCTTTCTTTCCAGAGAGGAGAAGGCGACTGCGGCAACACCCTTTCCCCTCTGGACAGACCTGATGGCCTGGATTAACGCATAGTCCATTCACTTTTCTGCTCCAAGCTGCCGGGTTCTGCATTAAGTCCTTGTGCTTCTGGGGCCGTGGCCGTGCTGGAGAGCCGCTCGCGGGGGGCAACTGGTGACCTTGGTAGGGCGTGAAGGACGGACCGGAACGCCCCCCTTCCCATGAGGTTTTAGTCGCCCCCACATCCCCGGCTCATACCTGCTGTCCACAAGGCTCCCATGTGGCCGCCATCTTTCTTTCCAGAGGGAGGAGGGCGGAAGGGACCAACACCCTATCCCCTCTGGGCAGACATGATGGCCTGGATTAACGCATAGTCCTTTCACTTTTCTGCTCCAAGCTGCTGGGTTCTGCATTAAGTCCTTGTGCTTCTGGGCCTGTGGCCGTGCTGGAGAGCCGCTCATAGGGGGGCAACTGGTGACCTCGGTAGGGCGTGAAGGGCGGACAGAAACGCCCCCCTTCCCATGAGGTTTTAGTCGCCCCCACACCCCCGGCTCATACCTGCTGTCCACAAGGCTCCCATGCGGCCGCCATCTTTCTTTCCAGAGGGAGGAGGGTGGAAGGGACCAACACCCTTTCCCCTCCGGGCAGCCATGATGGCCTGGATTAACGCATAGTCCATTCACTTTTCTGCTCCAAGCTGCTGGGTTCTGCATTAAGTCCTTGTGCTTCTGGGGCCGTGGCCGTGCTGGAGAACCGCTCACAGGGGGCAACTGGTGACCTCGGTAGGGCGTGAAGGACAGACCGGAACGCCCCCCTTCCCATGAGGTTTTAGTCGCCCCCACACCCCCGGTTCATACCTGCTGTCCACAAGGCTCCCATGCGGCTGCCATCCTTCTTTCCAGAGAAGAGAGGGCGAATGGGGCAACCCCCTTTCCCCTCTGGCAGACTTGATGGCCTGGATTAACGCATAGTCCGTTCACTTTTCTGCTCCAAGCTGCTGGGTTCTGCATTAAGTCCTTGTGCTTCTGGGGCTGTGGCCGGGCTGGAGAGCAGCTCGTGGGGGGCAACTGGTGACCTCAGTAGTGTGTGAAGGACGGACCGGAACGCCCCCCTTCCCATGAGGTTTTAGTCGCCCCCACTCCCCCGGCTCATGCCTGCTGTCCACAAGGCTCCCATGTGGCCGCCATCTTTCTTTCCAGAGAGGAGAGGGTGAATGGGGCAACACCCTTTCCCCTCTGGACAGTCATGATGGCCTGGATTAACGCATAGCCCATTCACTTTTCTGCTCCAAGCTGCTGGGTTATGCATTAAGTCCTTGTGTTTGTGGGGCTGTGGCCGTGCTCCAAACTTAACTATGATTTTCAGAGAGAAACGTTGGGTGGTTTACTTTGTATATATGGATCACTTTGTGTGTAGAGAGATGTTGCGCGGCCGCACAAGCTGTGGTACTCGAGCTGTGTTGTGTGGCCGCACAAGCTGTGGTACTCGAGCTGTGGTTGTAGAGGCTTCTGGTCACCGGGGTTCCATCTGGGGGAGGCGGGATGCGAAACCTACCCCATCTGGGGCTTCCCGATGATCTCGGCTCTTTTTGGAGCCTTTTTTTTTTTTTTTTCCTTCAGGATCTGCGGGTCCCGCCCTCCATGTTGTCCTTCTCTTTGGCTGAATGCTGTAAATATGGCGCTGGGGGGCGGGCTGTGGGTGTGACTTCCGGAATCAGAGGTTACCTGGGAGGTGTAGTCCCGGGAGATTTGAGGAAAAGTCCTAGTTCCTGCATACTCGAGCTGTGGTTTTAGAGGCTTCTGGTCACCGGGGTTCCATCTGGGGGAGGCGGGATGCGAAACCTACCCCATCTGGGGCTTCCCGATGATCTCAGCTCTTTTTGGAGCCTGTTTTTTTTTTTTCCTTCAGGATCTGCGGGTCCCGCCCTCCATGTTGTCCTTCTCTTTGGCTGAATGCTGTAAATATGGCGCTGGGGGGCGGGCTGTGGGTGTGAGTTCCGGAATCAGAGGTTACCTGGGAGGTGTAGTCCCGGGAGATTTGAGGAAAAGTCCTAGTTCCTGCATACTCGAGCTGTGGTTTTAGAGGCTTCTGGTCACCGGGGTTCCATCTGGGGGAGGCGGGATGCGAAACCTACCCCATCTGGGGCTTCCCGATGATCTCGGCTCTTTTTGGAGCCTGTTTTTTTTTTTTTTCCTTCAGGATCTGCGGGTCCCGCCCTCCATGTTGTCCTTCTCTTTGGCTGAATGCTGTAAATATGGCGCTGGGGGGCGGGCTGTGGGTGTGACTTCCGGAATCAGAGGTTACCTGGGAGGTGTAGTCCCGGGAGATTTGAGGAAAAGTCCTAGTTCCTGCATACTCGAGTTGTGGTTGTAGAGGCTTCTGGTCACCGGGGTTCCATCTGGGGGAGGCGGGATGCGAAACCTACCCCATCTGGGCCTTCCCGATGATCTCGGCTCTTTTTGGAGCCTGTTTTTTTTTTTTTTCCTTCGGGATCTGCGGGTCCCGCCCTCCATGTTGTCCTTCTCTTTGGCTGAATGCTGTAAATATGTGATCATTTTTTATATGGTCTTTTCTGTTTTTTGTGTGATAAAATGAAATCATATGCTATGTTTAAAACGTGTTGTTTGGTGGTTAATATTCAGAGGTATTGATGAGAATAATTTTTTGTAATTACAAAGTTTCTCTATTTTACTCATTTAAAACATTTCTTACCTATAAATACAATCACGTTTATTCCTATTCTATTTGTTATGTAGTTACTGCTAAATCCTTTCTCTTTAATGGTTTGGTAAAGTGTGCACTCAAAAATCACCTTCTATTCCGTTTTTTGGCTAGCAGTTTTTTCTAAAATAGAATACACTCTTCATATTGTATATGTGGAACAATTCATTAATAACCTTATTGGACTGTTTTATTTGGTTTTGTTTGAGACCACATCCACAGTTATTAAGGGTTTATTCTTGGGTCTGCTCTCCATAACTTACTGTACTATGCTGCTCTCTATAGAGCCCAGATTTCATTGATATCTATATACATCTTTTTCAGTTCTATGATACATATATTTCACGATGTTTTCTTTATACTTCCTCCTATGTAAACCACATGACATGGAAAAATATATTTATGTATGCATAATTATTCTTAGAATTATTAGTAACTACATTGTAGATAAACAATTTAAGACACAGAATTTAAATAAAGTTTTCCTTCCAAAAACATTTCTTGGGAAAAACTCAAGTAATCATTTTTGAAGTGGATCAAAAATCAGGGTAACCTTCAATGCATCAACAAGATTAAGTCATAAGTGAACCGTACTAGCAGATATTCATTGCACAAGTCAAATGGAAACCTGATGATTACAATGGTAATAGTTGTAAAGACCCCAAATGCCTATGTTAATGTAAGGTATCTTCCTTCCGGTTTTTGGCCTTGTAGTGATCATGCAGTGTCCTGGAAAAATATCCACATGCTTAGGGTCCGTAACTTGGAAATTCATAAGTGGCAGAGATATAGCACTGGAGGGGATAAGGCACTTGCCTTGTACACAGCCAATCTGTTGGATATCTGTTACTGCAGACACTCTTGTGAATATTACAAGGGGTCACTCCACAGTGCAGAGTCAGAAAGAACCCAAGATCACTGTCAGTTATTGGTCGAAACTATACTCCTTACAATGCCCAATAAAAATTATTGGAAAACATGAAGTCTCTTTGTCATTTCTGACCCTCAGGTTTCTTCTTGTCCAGAGAATATTACCCATTCTCTTAGACTTCCTAGTTTGGAAAAGCTTGCCTTTTAGGAAATAACATATGAGTCAATAGGAGAACAAGCTATAGGCATTGCTAGAGTAAGGAGAAACTATCTATACATAGCTAGGTTGTATAGCTAGCTATACAACCTAGCTATGTATAGCTAGCTATGTATAGCTAGTTTGACTGAGTAGATGGTGGTACAATTAAGATTGGAACATAAAGTAAATACAAAACAAGAGAAATATCTAACAATAGCAAAGAGGGCTATAGTACTCAAAAAAAATTAGAAAAAGGCACATTGGCAATTAGTTTTAAAAAGCATCAAGGAGAGTATATAGTATTGTGAGTGAACAAATCTACTCTATGGATTCATCTCATCCTTGAAATGGAAAAGGACAATGTGTTACAGTTACAAATTTACAAATAAGATATATACCATCTATTTCTGCTGTGTTCCTATGCTTTACGAAGTATTATTCTAATTTTATATTTAATTTAATGATTGAAACAGTATTTGCCAACATTAAACTTTTAATGGAATGTTTTATTAAAATGTTTTTTAAAATATTTTTAAAAATGTTTTATTAAAATGTTATTTAAAGGTATTTTCAAAGATGTCACGCCACTGTCTGAGCAAGTGAAAACAGAGATAGATAAATGGGACTATCTTAAACTAAGAAGCTTCTGCACCTCCAAAGAAACAGTGACCAAAATACAAAGACAGTCTACAGAATGGGAAAGGATATTCACCGAATACACATCTGACAAGGGGTTGATATCAAGGATATACAAAATACTGGTTGAACTCCACAAGTAGAAAACATCCAACCCCATCAAAAAATGGGGCAATGAAATGAACAGAAACTCTCTCAAAGAAGAAATACGAATGGCAAAAAAGCACATGAGAAAATGTTCTACATCATTAATCATCAGGGAGATGCAGATCAAAACCACAATGAGATACCATCTCACACCTCAGAGACTGGACCACATTCAAAAGAACAATAGTAACCAATGCTGGCGCGGATGTGGCGAGATAGGGACACTCCTTCACAGTTGGTGGGAATGCCGACTAGTTCAGCCCTTTTGGAAAACAGTATGGACATTTCTCAAAAAAATTAGAAATTGAGCTCCAATTTGACCCAGCGACACCACTCCTGGGAATATATCCCAGAGAGGTATAAATGTGTAGTCGAAGTGGCATCTGCACTTATTTGTTCATTGCAGCACTCTTTGCAATAGCCAGAAACTGGAAGAAACCTGAGTGCCCAAGAAGAGATGACTGGTTAAAGAAACTTTGGTACATCTATACAATGGAGTACTATGTAGCTCTTAGAAAAGATGAAGTCATGAAATTTATATACAAGTGGTACAACATGGAAAGTATCATGCTAAGCGAAAAGAGTCAGAAAGAGAGGGATAGACATAGAAAGATTGCATTCATCTGGGGGATATAAAGTAACAAAATATGAGATTATTACCCAAGAATAGCTGAGATCAACACCAGGAGGAATACTCCATAGCTTAGAGGCCAGCCGGGTATTCTAGGGGAAAGGGCAGTTCAGGTAGAGAAAGGGACACCAAATGAAGGGTGTTTGGAGGATCCTCCAAGGAGGGGAGATGCATGTTAAAAGTAGACTATGGACTGAACATGTTTGCCACTCAATGCCTCTTTTGCAGATCACAACATCCAAAATAAGAGAGAGAACAAAAGAGGATGCCCTGCCAAAGAGGCAGTGTGGGGGGGGGATATTATCCATGGTGGGTACTGGTGGAGGGATGGGTATTTGATCATTGTATGACCGAAACCCAAGCACAAAGATTTGTAAATCTACAACTGTACATCATGGTGCTTCACTATTAAAAAAAATTTTAAAAAGTTGTTAAAAAAAGAAACATATGGGGCAATGAGCTAGTGCAGTGTGTAGAGGGTGTTTACATTGTATACAGCTAATCTGAGTTAAATCCCCAGAACCCTGAGCCTGCCAGAATTAATTCTGGATAGAAAATCAGAAGTGAGCCCGGAGCACATCTAGGTGCACTCCACTCCCCACAAAAAAGGAAGAAAAGAAAAGAAAACATATAACTGATTCTTGAGTAAAATAGAGATTAAGGGTGCTAACTCCTATATAACGTTTGAAAACCCCCAAATTTCATAGAGAGTCTGCTATTGACCAAGAAGATGATTTATTAATAGTATTTACTTACATTGTCTGCTAGTGGTGCTATGTGTGGTCTGTAAATCTGTAAATTTGATACATTTAAAAAATTTATAATGGATTTTATAATAGACTTTATAATACATTGGTATTTTATGTTTAATAAGTGATAAATTATATCTCTACTTTGTGAGTTATTTGGGCCATAGTATGTGGTGCTTGGGATTTCTGACTCTGTGCTCAATGGTCATTTCTGGTGGAGCTAGCCATTAATTTGGGTTGACTGTGTGCATGGTACGTGCTTTAACCCCTATACTAAGTCTGGGGTCCAATCAAATCAATTATCTGCATATATTTTATACATGCATGCCATAATTTTCTTAGATTTTTGATTATTCTAGGATATACTGATCATCTTTAATTATTCCACATCAATACCAATGTCCAAAAATGTTTCAAAATATAATTATTGAAAAAAAATCATATAGAAGTTCAAATTTGTGTTGTTTGCGAGATAACTATATTAAGAAGAAATAGAACCACAAGAAACATACAAGTAAAATGAAGGTACAATTCTTTGGAGTCTTTAAATTATGTATTTATATTAGTATATATACATGTATAATTTTTAAAAAATAAATTTCAGTGACAATAAAATTTTTGAGTTTTTTAATTGTAGTGTTGTACTGCTAAGTCTATATTTATGTGAACATTTATATATATGTTTGTCTATTTTTCTGATTGTTTAC
The DNA here is from genome assembly GCF_029834395.1 of Sorex fumeus. Taxonomy (NCBI): domain Eukaryota; kingdom Metazoa; phylum Chordata; class Mammalia; order Eulipotyphla; family Soricidae; genus Sorex; species Sorex fumeus. The sequence goes on from NW_026606078.1 coordinate 17,174,354, forward strand.
TTAAGATCTGTAGTTAAAAGCTAACTTACTGATGACAGGGTATGTGGCTCAGGGCTAAAGCACTTGGGTTGCATGTATAAAACTTTAGGTTGGCCTCCTGCAAGGCAAATGCCCTACCCACTGTGATGTAAACGTTATATAAAATATACTAATAATACGACCTAATGATGTTGGTGAACAGTGCAATATAAATGATTATTTAGTAATTTTCTGGATTTATTAATGAAATATGTAAGCTCTAGAGTATAATGGGAGTAGTTTTCTGACACAATATTCTGAGGAATTACAAACTATTATAACTGACTTGTAGGATTCCATCTCACTAGCATGCTTTATTCTACCCCTCTCTCTATCCAATCCGGTCCTCTTCTTGGGAATCTGACCTCCTGATTGGCTAGCCTCTACCTTTCAACTGCCTACTTTATGACATCATTCTCCCACCAAACCACCACCAACTGGAAGAACCTTGGGGTTCCCATGCGGTTGTTTGTAAAAAATTTGAATCATCCTGGCAAGTGACCAGTGAACAATAGTTGGAATAGTGGGTTCCACTTTAGGTACCAGATGGTTACCTTAGACAAACACTGAAATGCCATACAAATTTTATTTATTCTAATATAATTTTAACAAATTGAAATGATGCATTGTAGTTAATTGGTTGTTAATTAAAGTTATGAAGTTTGAGATGTTGTGGTTGTTTTTGGGAAAGGCTGGGGTTTGAAGGATGGCATGGGAAAGAATGGGAAGTTATAGAGAGGACAAAGGGGGAATACACAAGACTCTAAGAAATATAAACTTGGTACAGGGTTATAAACCCATAAGAGGAGAAATTGCATGGGCCTGATGAAGAGTGGGGTAGAGTCAGAGGAACAGTATTGCTGACAGGGCATTTGCTCTGCAAGCAAGAAGGACCCAGTTCAATTCTTGCAATCCTTTATGGTCCTCAGAGAACCACCAGATGTGAAACTTGAGCGCAGAGCCAGGAGTAAGACCAGAGCACAGTCAAGTATGCCCCATCCCTGGTGTCCTCCAAAAAAAAAAATGGGAGAAATGGCACAGTCTGGGGATTAGGATTAAAAGAAAAAATTCGGAATAGGCTAAAGAAGGCAGATGAGTCAAAGGTGACCGGAAATAAAGTTAAAATTCTTTCACGGAGTCTGTGTTTATGCCTCATGGCCACTTTTGGAAAATAACGAAATTTGAGACACATCTCTAAAAGGTTTGGGTGGTCTAATCATAAATGATGGCTGGGGGTTGTGAACACATAGACTGGGGAATGAACCTTCCAGATGAGTGGTCAACGGCCTCAGAGTCATTCAAGGATGACTCTTAACAGGGACCAAGCCAAGAGAACTGTTGCAGCATGAAGCCTGAAGATGAGCTCCTGGGAGATGCAAAGATAAGTCACCATGTCCTCTGGCCCTCTGTTCAGCACCCCTACCTGCACCATTTCCCTTATTCCCACAATATTCAGAGTCGCTATCACGGAGACACTTTGCTAGCTAGTATCAACAATGAGGTCCATTGCCTCTGTAAGTCTTTGCATTTGTAAACTCCCCGCTGTGGGCAAGCCTGCTTTCAGGCAATGGCATCTGGACATTTCTGGCAGGGGGAGCTCAAATTATATTACCTTGAGGGGCTGCTCTGTGGTCTTCCATGGTCCCTGGTGCCTGTAGCCTTCTCTAAACATTGCTGTTAACGGCAGCTCACATAAGAACCAACATTATCAGTGTCGTTGGGGCTGCCTTGGGGGATGTACTGGACTAAGACATGCGCACTAGGTCACCACGACCAAAGCATTTGGTACCGCTTAACCTTGAGCCCGGAAGGTGGTGGTGGAAAGAGATGGTCCTGGGAGAGTTAATGGTGTGATGGATGGATGGCAAGGAAACCGGGAAGGGTAGGGAACTGGACAGCTGGTGATCATCATAGGAGAGTTGGTAGATGTGTTTTAATTACATTAATATGTTTTTCAGAAATGTTAAGCAAAACAAAAATATGAAAACAAGATAGGTTCCAAAGAACAGGTTACATATAAGACCGAGATAGCTGAAAGGGCTGGCATTCCTTCTGGAGCTTTCAATCATACCATTTACTAAGGTTGGTATTTTCACGTTACTTAGCTGTGTAGAGGAATAATGAGAAACAGAATGCCACCAGAAAAGCAAACTAGATGACCACCTTTCATAAAAGCCAGGTGAAAGGTGTTCACATGGATCCCAAATGCAAGTGGGTTAACAGGAACATATATTTCATTAAGTCTGCTTGGTACCAGTAACTACTTTTGTGGAAATGGAGGAAAACGAATACAGTTTCTGACAGACTTGAGAATAAACTGCTAACAAATTTTCCCAGGAAAGGGTAGTTGACTGGCTGGGAACAGAACAACTTGAAAAGTGTTTTGCTACCTTTCATATATGGCTAAAAGAAAATGATCCCAGTAAACTCTCAAAATTAACAAGCTTCAACTCCCTTGAAGCAAAGTTGTATACAATGTGGAAAAAATGCTGGGAGAAAAGTCTCAAATGATGGGAAAAGAGACAATAAGTGCAAAAGGAAGGACTTGACATTTGGGTTCCTCTGAAAACAAAGCTTGAAACAACAAGATCTGATGAGCACATGATTTACTGGGAATGGGATCTGAGAGGAAAATAGTGATATCAGGGATGTGAAAAAGGAACATCCAAATTAAGGAAGACTTAGCTAGCTGATTACCCCATGGGCAACATGGTTCCAAGACTACCAGAACTTACCAAGGAATTTACTTTAATTTTCTTTCTTTTATATGGTCAATTACAACATGTATTCTTTGCATAATTCAATGACCATTTGGAGGGTTCATTTCTTTCTCAATATTCTTTTCACTTGTGTAAGCATCTTAAACAGCTGCTGGATAACAGAATTATTTGATCAGACTTACTATTTACTATAATATTTAGTTGAGATTACTGAAAACTAGGTCTAAAATGAAGTTTGTTTTGATTAGTAGAAGTAGAATAGCGAAGACTAGGGATGAAATTAGTGATTATAGGGTACCACATTCAGTTCCTAATAAAACAAGTAAAAGATAGTGTCCAAAATAGATTATTGAAAAAGATATCCATCTCTATTTAACATGGGAATTCAGCATATTTTATATTAAATTAAAAATGAATTAATATTCCTGTATTTGGTCTTTTAAAGACATTCAAAGTTGTTTAAGGAATCAAACACTGCCAATGAAATCATAACAACTTAATCATAAAATCCTGATTACTACTTAAGTGTCCAAGTATGTCAGTGCTAAGAATTATTTCCGTTGATCTCACTGGTGCATATGATAGGCATATGAATACATCTGTGTGAATAAATAATTGGTATCTAATTTAGAGTCTTACCTTACATGGTTGTGGATATTATGAAATAGTTATATATATTTTCATAATTTTGCAATAACATCTCTGGGTGTGAATCCTTGAATCATAAATACCTTTTCGTATGTTCTAGCACTAGCTCCTCCCACATTAATTACTATATATATGACCTCCTAAGGAGTCATTTTCTTTTTTCACTTTGTTTTAGTCCTTCTCTCTCTATTTTCAAATGTGAGCTATCTGTATCAAATCAAGGTGCATGTATTTGGTGTGGCACTTTTAATTTTTATGAGTGATTTATATTTTATTCATTTATTTTTTAATTGAATCACCATAAAATGGGCCATTACAAAGCTATTTTATGCAATTTAATTTTTAATCCTCTCAGTTAAGCCAGGGAAAATCTCTTACTCGGGATATTCAGAATTTCCATATTTCAAGTGAATCAAAACTGATTGTTTTTGTATGTTTTTTATTTTTTATTATTTTTTTGATAGAAACGGGACCACCAAATAATGGGTGTTGGGAGGATCCTCCCAGGATGCATGCTGTTCTTTCAAGAAGCCAGAGAGACGTCTTCAGGCAGGAAGAGCAGCTCAGCAGCAGGGTCTCTTGGATGGGTTTGGTGCCATCTTATTTCAGAAATTGATTTAGGGTTTCTTACAAATCTGAAAATGGCTTGGGATTTAAAATGAAGGTCACATAAAGAACTGAGTGCTGAAAGGAGGAAAAGGATAAGCATGATAATCTTTCAGTACCTGTATTGAAAACCATAATGTGCAAAAGGAAAGAATGGGGGGGCAGGAGAAAGAGACAGACAGCGAGACATACAGACACAGAGACAGACAGAGAGAGAGAGATAGACAGACAGAGTCAGAGAGAGAAGAAAAGAGTCTGCCATAGAGCACAGAGGCTGGCTGGGGGTGGGTGGCAGGAGGGAAAATGGGGACATTAGAGGTTGGAAATGTACACTGTCATGAAGGAATGGGTGTTGGAACACTATGATGGAAACTCAATCACAACTTTGTAGCTGTGTATCTGTGTAATTGTGCATTTAATTTAAAAATTTTAAGGAAAAAATAAGATTTCTAATGAAAAATTTGAGAGATTTCTGACGAAACAGGCATTCTGACAGAAACCTCACTGCTTGAGCAACAATACTTTCAGAGAGGGCAATTTCAAAATTTCAAAAATTCCCATATTAAAGCAGTCAGAAGCAAAACCCCTGTTGTGTCCCCAGCCATAACAGTGAGCTGCACACACTCTTTACCATAGCCAGAATCTGGGAAAAACCTGAGTGCCCCATAAATGAAGACTGGTTAAAGAAACATTGGTACATTGCCACAAAGGAGTACTATGTAGGGGTTAGAAAAGATGAAGTCATGAAATTTACATACAAGTGGTACTACATGGAGAGTATCATGTTAAGCGAAATGAGTCAGAAAGAGAGGAAAGACAGGGCAAGATTGCATTCACCAGGAGAACATAAAATAACAAAATAGGAGACCAACTCCAAGAGTGGCCGAGGTTAGTGTCAGGAATTTTTCTTCATAGCTTTGAGACCAACCACACTCGCTAGCAGAAAAGGCAGCTCAGATAGAGAACGGAGCACCAAATAAAGGGTGTTGGGAGGATCCTCCCAGGATGGGAGAGCATGCTGAACATAGACTATTAGACCAAACATGATTGTCACTCAATGCCTCTTTTGCAAACCACAACAACTAAAAAGGAGAGAGAGAACCAAGGGGAATGCCCTCCCACAGAGTCAGGGTGGGATGAGGGGATGGGGGATTGAGCGATACTGGGACCCATTGGTGGTGGGAAATGGGCACTACGGGAGGGATGGGTATTTTATCATTGTATAATTGAAACCCATACACAAAAATTTGTAAGTCTACAACTGTACCTCATGGTGTCTCAGTAATAAAAATTTAGAAATTAAAAATAAAAAAAAATTGGAACATAAAGTAAAAATAAAACAAGAGAAAGATCTAACAATAGCAAAGAGGACTATAGTACTCAAAACGTTGAGATACAGGTACTTTGGCAAGTATTTTTAAATAAGTATCCAGGAGAGAATATAGCATTGTGAGTGAACAAATCTACTCTATGGATTCCTCTCATCCTTGAAATGGAAAATGACAATGTGTTACAGTTACCAATTTGCAAATAAGATATATACCACCTATTGCTTGCTAGGTTTCTATGCTTTACCAAGTATTATTCTAATTTTTAAATTTACCTTAATGATTAAAACAGTATTTGCCTGCATTAAACTTTTTAATTAAACGTTTTATTAGAAATGATTTTTAATTATTAAAAATGTTTTATTCACATTTCATTTTCTAAAAGAAACATATAGGCCAAAGAGCTAGTGCAGCATGTAGAGGGTGTTTACCTTGTATGAAGCTAACCTGAGTTCAATTCCCAGAACCCTGATCACCAGGGGTGATCTCTGGATACAGAGTCAAAAGTGAGCCCGGAGCTCATCTGGGTGCGGTCCCCTCCCCACATAAAAGGAAGAATAGAAAAGAAAAACATATAACTGATTCTTGAGTAACATAGAGCTTAAGGGTGCTAACTCCTCTATAACGTTTGAAAACCCCCAAATTTAATAGATAGTCTGCTATTGACCAAGAAGATGGTTTTCTAATAGTATTTGATTCCATTGTCTGCAAGTAATGATATGTGTGGCCTGTCAATCTGTGAATTTTAATACATTTAAAAACTTATAATGGTTTTTATAATAGACATTAAAATAAATTTGTATTTTATGATAGTAAGTGATAATTTATAATTCTATTTTTGTGGGGTATTTGGACCATAGTATGTGTTGCTTGGGACTTCAGACTCTGTGCTCAAGGGTCATTCCTGGTGGTGCCAGCCATTAATTTGGGTTGACTGTGTGCTTGGTAAGTGCTTTAACCCCTATACTAAATCTTGGTTTCAGTCAAATAAACTATCTGCATATGTTTTATACATGCATGGCATACTTTTCCTTAGATTTTTTTATGTTTCTAGGATATATTGATCATCTTTAATTATTTCACATCCATACCAATGTCCAAAATTTTTTAAAACATAATTATTGAAAAAAAAGTCACAGAAGTGCAAATTTTTATTGTTCATGGGATAACTATATTAAGAAGAAAATAGAACCACAATAAACATATAAGTAAAACGGAGGTACATTTTTGGAGTCTTTCAATTATGTATTTATATTAGTCTATATATAAGTATGATTTTAAATAATCAATTTCAGTTAGTATAAAATGTTAATTGAGCTTTTATAATTGTAATGTTTTACTGAGAAGATAACATTGATATGAACTCTATATCTATTTGTCTACTTTTGTAATTGTTTACTTAAGATCAGTTATTAAAATATAACTTACTTGTGAAGTGATATGTCGCTCAGGACGAAAGAACTTGGCTTGCATGTATGAAACTTTGGTTTCTATTCTTCGCACTATAGAAACAAAGGCAAAATCATGAACTGTGGTTGGAAATATGCCTCGGTGATAAAGTATTTGCCTCACATTTCTGAGGTTATGGGTTTGATCCCTGAATTTCCATAGACACACACAAAAGCTAACTTACAACAAAGTCTCACACTGGAGATCTAACTGGGCCCGCTCGAGAAAATCAATGAACAACGGGAGGACAGTGCCAGTGACAGTGACTTAAAGAACATTAAACTGCTTTAAACTATATATTGCCTAACTATTATACAGATTTAATTCTCAATGAAATAACTTTAAAAGGTCTATTTTCTAGCATCTTTGCTAGGGAAAGATAGCACCTGATTTTTCAATATTTGTAATTTCGGGGGACATTTTAATTTCTCATTTTAATTTGTGCTCTTTGTCGACTAGTGAGCTTGAAAATTGCTCTTGTGTGGTACTACATGGAAAATATTATGCTATGGGAAATGAGTCAGAAAGAGAGGGACAGACATAGAAAGATTGCATTTTTCTGGGTAACATAAAGGAACAAAATAAGAGTCTAACACCCAAGAACAGCTGTGATAAATACCAGGTTGTTCACTCCATGGCTTAGAGGCCAGCTGCACTGTCTAGGGGTAAAGGCAGCGCAGATAGAGAATGGAGTACACAATAAAGGGTGCTGGGAAGATCTGCCCAGGATGGGAGATGCCTGCTGAAAGTAGTCTAAGGACCGAACAGGATTGCCACCCAATGTCTCTTCTGCAGACCTCAGCACCCAAAGGGAGAGACAGAACAAAAGGGAGTGCCCTACCAAAGAGGCAGGCTGGGATGGGGGATAGGGGCGTGGGAGGGATACTGGGATTGGTGGGAATGGAGATTGGGCACTGGTGGTGGGATGCGTACTCGATCACTGTATAACTGAAACACAAGCGCAACAACTTGTAAGTCTATAACTGTACCTCATGGTTTTTCACTAATAAAACAAAACAAAACAAAAATTAAAAAAAAAGAAAATTGCGCTTGTGTTTACTAGTCATTTACACTTCTTTCAATAGAGATTATATGATCATGGTTTATGCTTCTTTTTTCTATTCAAGTGTAATAGCTCAATTCTGATTTTTTTAAAGCACAAATTTATTAAAACCATTCATACTTGGCCCATCATATATCATATTAATTGCCAGTATTTGTTGGTTTTGCTTGTTTTTTGATCACTTAATTTGGTTTTTGTCCTTTTCTTTCAGTTTGTAAAATTTTGAGTCAAATGAGCGTATGTTTTTCTTTATCTTCTACAGTTTTAAACTGAGAACAACTGTTTGTTTTGTACAAATAAGATACCTGTGCATTTACTATTACTTCTCATTTTATTTACTTTTTAACACATCTCGATTCATCTACAACTTATCCTAGTAAGTGTTGTCATATTGAAAGAAACCACCATTTTTTCAATCAGAGCACTGTAGCCCTGTCGTCCAGCGGTTCTTCCATTTGCTGGAGCGGAACAAGTAATATCTTACAACAAATTGTGAGACTTGTTGTCACTGGTTTTCGCCTATCGAATAGGTCATGTGGAGCTTGCCAGGATTTTGCTATGTGGACGAGATACTCTGGGTAGCTTGACCGACAGAGGAATCGGAATCAGGGCTGGCCTCCTTCAAGGCAAATGCCCGACCCGCTGTGCTGTGAACGTTATCTAAAATATACTAGTAATACCAAATGGTGTTTCTTTAGCAATGCAATATAAACGATTATTTCGTAATTTTCTTGATTTGTTAATGAGATTTGTAAGCTCTTGAGTAAAATGGGAGTATTTTTCTAACACAAGAGTCTGAGGAATGTGAAACTGTTATAACTGTCTTGTAGGGTTCCATCTCCCTAGCATGCTTCATTCTACCCCGCTCTCTATCCAATCCGGTCTTCTTCTTGGGATTATGACCTCCTGATTGGCTAGCCTCTAACTTTCAACTGCCTACTTTATGACATCATTTTTTCACCAAACCAACCACCAACTGGTAGAATCTTGGGGGTCCCATGCAGTTGTTTGTAAACAAATGTGAATCATCATGGCAAGTGACGAGTAACCAATGACCAATCACCAGTGAGCAGTCGTCTGTACTGAACACTTGTGGTCTTAAGCCGCTTCAGTGCTCAGACGCACTCTCGTACCGTCTCCTCTTCTCGTCTACCTTTTATCGGTATTTCCTCTTCTCTGACCATGTCAGGTAAGGATTTATTATCCCTAAACTTAGCAGTCAAGTAAAAACAGCACGGAGTAATGATAGAAAGTATTCAAGTAGAATTTTATAAGCCTCATTTGAGCTTGACTTTGACATTTGCTGTGTGATTTTAGACATTGGCTTACTTTCTCTCACATACAAAGTGTTTTTCCTCATTGATTACATTATATTTTAGACATACTTAGGAGCTCAAATACACACATTCACAAACACACACACACATATATATATGAGTGTTGATTCTCTGTGTTTCTTTTTACTATTAATAGAAAATTTTACATGATATCCATTGAAAACAATAAGTCAGAGACAGTATTTTTACAGAAACAGAAAATATAGATGCTGTGGAAATCTGTCAATATATACTAGCATGTGTTCTCTGTAATGGTCTCTCCACTTGTATTTATACTTCAGTATTTTAAATATAGTGATATTACATAGTAATAATCATTGACCTTTGAGTTTTCTATTTAAACCAGGTAATAAAAAATATGGGGCATTGGAAAAGTGTGGAGTGCTGAGCGGTAGGGAGGCAAGCCCTCAAAGGTAACAAAGTTTGGGATCACTTTCATCAAGAATTGACCAATAGTATCCAAGACGATATGAGGGACAATAAAAGTGGAAAGAAAGAAAGAAAGAAAGAAAGAAAGAAAGAAAGAAAGAAAGAAAGAAAGAAAGAAAGAATAGGAACGTCAAGTATGAAGGAAAGGGAAAACGTTTGGAAAGAATGTTGAAGAGAACCAAAGATTTAAAATCAAAAAAGAAAGAATATATGTTAAATATGCTGAGATAAATACACTGAGAGCAAGTCCAAGCAATACACTTCAATAAATGCCAGGACTAGAAAGGATACTATGCCTTGAATAGGGTACCACTAGAAAAAGTATTTTATCAGAAAGCCATCCTTGCTGGTTTTATCCCTTATTATCTCTTAGAACACAGTACTTGGTACTTGACAATTTGAGTACAAACATGCTTCAGAAATGATACTTCCCATGAATAGCTAATAGTGCTTCTCTAGGGTGGTGGAAGATACAGAATCTTCAATGTTTTTATTACTTTCTGGTTTTTATGTACATATACGCGCTGTCTGTTAAAATAAAAAAAATGTTATATTGTAACTTGAATCAGGAGATTTGATTCATTTGTGTGGTAAGTAGGTTCTAGGTTAAAGCTGCTTGTCATCTTTAAAAATATTATTTCATGTGATTTTTTCTTCCTAACATGAGAGTATTTTGATAAGAGCCAACTTCTGTTTTTAGATCCTAAGAGGAAATATAAAAATTAAGTCTCACATGTCTAATTACACATTTTTGTCAAATTTGTGAATTATGATTTTTCCTACATTAAAGATAATTTATTAGATTTTGGTGCTCCTTTATTAAACATTGAGAAGAACGTTTTCCTGGTTGATGAATATAATTCTAATCTAGAGGTTGAAAATAAATTTGCAATATTTTGTGATCACTTTTAAATGGTCTTTTCTGTTTCTTGTGTGATCAAGTGAAATCCTCTGCTATGTTTAACACGTGTTGTTTGCTGGTTAATATTCAAAGGTACTGATGAGAATAATTTTTTGTACTTTCGAAATTTCTTTCTGTATTTTGCTCATTTCAAACATTTCTTGTCTCTGAAATACAATCACTATTACTCCTATTTTCTTTTTGTTATATAGTTACTGGTAAATCCTTTCTCTTTAATGGAGTGGTAAAGTGTGCCCTCAAAAATCATATTATATTCCATTTTTTGGCTAGCTTTTTTTTCTAAAATAGAATACTGTCTTCATATTTTATATGTGGAACAATTTATTAATAACCTTATTGTACTGTTTTATTTGGTTTTGTTTGGAATCACATCCACTGATATTCAGGGCTTACTCTTGGGTCTGCTCTCCATAACTTACTGTACTATGCTGCTTGCTACAGAGCCCAGATTTCATTACTGTCTATATACTTCTTTTTCAGTTCTGTGATACATATTTTTCATGATATTTTCTTTACACGTCCTCCTATGTAAATCATATGAAATAGAAAAATTATATTCATGTACGCATTATTATTCTCAGAATTATTTGTAACTTCACAGTAGATAAACAACGTAAGGCACAGAGTTTAAATAAAGTTTTCCTTCCAAAAACATTTCTTGGGAGAAACTTAAGTAGTCATTTTTGAAGTAGATCAAAAATGAAGGTAACCTTCAGTGCATCCACAAGATTAAGTCGTATGTGAACCATAAGTAACAGGTACTCATTGCACAAGTCAAATGGAAACCTGATGATTACAATGGTAATAGTTGTAAAGAGCTCAAATGCTTATATTAATGTAAGGTATCTTTCTTCCGGTTTCTGGCCTAGTAGTGATCATGGAGGGTCCTGGCCAAAAGAACACATGCTTTAGTTTGTGTAACATGGAAATTCCTAAGGGAGAGAGAGATATAGTACTGGAGGGGATAACGCACTTGCCTTGTACACAGCCAATCCAGTTGAATCTCTGTCACAGAATACACTCTCCCGAATGTTATAAGGGGTTACTCCAGAGTGTAGAGCCAGGAAGAACCCAAGATCACTGTCAGTTATTGGTCCAAACTCTACACCACCCCATGCCCCGCCCAATAAAAATTATTGGAATATATGAAATCTTTTTGCCATCTCTGGGCCTCAGGTTTCTTCTTGTCCAGAGAATGTTTCCCATTCTCTTAGACTTCCTAGTTTGAAAAAGCTTCCATTCTAGGAGATAGCATAGGAGTCAATAGGATAGCAAGCTACAGGCATTTCTAGGGTAAGGAGAGACTATCTGTAAGCAAGAAATCCAGGTACAGACACAATCACCTGGTTCTTCTACAGTTCTGTGTTCACTTTGGGAGCACGATACCAAATACACAAAGTGCCAAAAGGTTCCCGACTTTGAATCACCCCAAATTGTTGGAATTTTGGAAATTCAGTTGACTGTTGGTACTAGAAGCATCTCGATGGCTTAAAATTTAAGTTCATGTTGTTCCTCTCAGCATTGAAGGAGATTATTATTCTCACAGATTTTGTTTATCACCCTCTTGTTCCTTACAGAAAATTTTCAAATAGCATCTTTATTGGGAAATGCACATACTCTGCAGCTTTCCCTTCCCATGGTTAAGGATGCAGCTTCAGGAAGTGTCTTCAAATACTCCAGTGTATCTGCTTCAGCTGGTATTTCTCCTTGGCTCCTGCCCTCAGCCTTTGGCACCTCTTTCCAACTACTGATGGGTAGTGCCTATCTTTACCAACATTTCAGCACAACAATGCTATCTGGACTGTTTCCCCAGAGTCATATATCCACCTCAGCTGCTTCCTACCCGAGTGTTTTGGAATGGGATATTGAAGGAATTGCTGAAGAGAAGTCTTCCATGGGAGACTTTTCTGTGACTGTCCTTGCCCAAGACACCGCTGTCTCTTCCATGTCTATGGCAGTTCACTATGAGAAAATCCTAGATACCAACAACACGTTGTCTGTGTACCAATCACTTTCTGCCAGTCTTGTTGAGAGAACACCATCTCTGGTTCCACATCAGAGTCGAAGCCTGTCACTTACCTACCAGGAACGAAGTCAGGTGTATTACAGTCATCAAGGCACTCTGGTAAATCTCCTTTCTGGCCTGCAGTCCTATGACTCCATGTCATACATAGGTCAAAATGGCTCTGCCCCCCAAGCTTACAGCAACTCATCTAGAGAAATATTTATGGCTCTGAAGGAGGTCCAACGGCAAATAACCAAATACCAGCCTCTTCCTCTGGAATCGACTTCTCTCTGTCTGATCAACCCATCACAGAATTGAGTTTTCAAGGTGAGTAAAACGGAGAGAAGGGAAGGAAAATTCAAAAATTGGGATCAAAAAAGAGGAAAACTGTCCGTAGACAGGTAGTATTCATATAGAGTGAGATTTTTAAGTTTATGAAAAGAACTTAACTAAACTCAGTTCATGCTTACTTCCCTAACTCATTTTACAGCATGTTATTTTCACTCTCAACATAGAAGCTCCTAATGGAGATTGGAAGGTATGATGTTAAATAGACATCTAGGTTTCATATAATGAAACTTCAGGAGCACACAAAAGAATGCCACATTTTTCCCTAGTTATTTCATTTATTTTTTAATATTTATTAGTTAAACATAAGGAGGGACAGATGTAGACTTTAAATTATTGTGCTTGGTTTCATTTATACATTGATGGAGTACCTATCCCTCCACCAGTGCCCATTCTCCAGCACCACGGTTCCCAGTATTCCTCCCACCACCTTAACCCCCATCCCACTCAACCTCTGTGGCAGGGATTGACACATTTTTCACATTCTATTTCAGCAGTCCTTAAGAATTACCACACTAAATGTAAAATACATGTCTTAAACTAGTATTTCGTTATTTTCTTAAGAAGTTTCAGAACTCTTATTGTAATGGTACACTTTAACTTTCCCTTCCATTAATGAACAATGAGGTTCTGAATACACTTGTGGTTCAGAGATTCTGACTCAAATCATGAAACCTAGAATCTGTACTCCAGCACAAATATCATGCTGAAGTAGTGCTTCATTCATACTCTTATTCTATGATATTAACGTCCTCTTATTTTTCCATGAAAGTGAATAAATTGAGAGTACAATACATTACAATGCTAAGCTCTATATGGCATTTATTAGTTTGAAAATCTATAATTTTTTTTAAAAAAACCTTTTGTTTGGAGGATGTTGAAGTTGTGTCAGAGACCAAAGGGCTCAGGGAATACTCCTGGATCTGTGCTAGGGATCACTGCTGAAGATGCTTAGGAGATCATACGTGATACGAAAGATCAAACTGAGGTCAGCTGTGCGCAGGGCCATTGCCTTACTAACTGTACTATCCCTCTGTCCCAAGTCTCTTATTTTTCAAGTTAGTTTACACAGAAACTCATTCAAAAACAAAGAAAACCAAAAAACAAGAGCACCACATGACAAACAGTAAGAACTACAATATTTGCCTCCAATCTTCAAGCACAGGGACTTGTACATTTTCCTTAGAATAGCCAGTAACAATGCCTTGCCTATAGCTGGTAGGTGCACTGTTGTTGCACCACTAGGTTTGTAAAGTGAATATCTCATTTCGCAGGCACTAATTTCTTCCATGGTTCTTTTAAGTGTTGAATTTCCTGGGGAGGAAGACTTCCCAGGCATCGCAACCTTCAAGGAAGACATTTGGTCTGACACAAATTTCCGAATTGCCCCAATGTTGCAGTAGCAGGATTCAAAGACCTGAGTGTAATCCAGTGCCTGAGCTTCGGGAAGTTCCCATAATATCTCCAGCCAAAATAACCTGGCGCTGACCCCAACTCCAACTCAGGAACAAAAAGTTAAGAATTTTGATCAGATGAAAACTGGGCTTTCAAAACCTCTGGAGACCTACCAGATCCCAGTAGACTTAGATCAATGCAAAGATCTGCAGGTAATGAACACCACTGACACAATCACTCTGAAGCAGGTGCAAGAAAACTCAAGTGGAACTAAGGGGATCTCCCATGCAAAACAGAACAACAAAAAGGAGGCTTCTGAAACTCTTGAGGGAGAACCCAAGGCCAAAATCCAGCCAAACATCCGAGAATGCATGCTAAGCGGAGCGGGGATTTTTCATAATGCTGCAGTCAGTGATAGGTGTCCTAAGACCAAAGCCAAAACTAAAAGCAAATCTCACAAAGCCTCCTCCAGCAGTATCAGCAAGACAAAGAGCCATGGGCAGCAGAAGATAAAAAACACCAGAGAAAACTCTAAGAATGCTAAGGAGTGTAAACAGCCAGGGAACAAGGTCAAGGCAGAAGAAAAGCCCACCATTGGCAAGAGGAAACGCAAGGAAACTCAATCTGAGCTTTGCAAGAGGCAGTTAAAAAGCCCTGCTGCTACCTAGGCATACACATGCTGGATTCTGTCCAAGTGTTTCATGCTTTGGGGAAGGAAAGTGATCCAAAACTTGGAATCTCTTCCTCCCAGGTCCTGAGTACTCAAAGAAGCCTAAAGATGTCAAGCCATCCTCAGCTGTTAAGCTATGTCTAGGTGCTACACAGGATGGAAAAGGTCTTGAGAAATCTCAGGTCAAAGCACACAAACCAAGTAGCAGTGCTGAAAAACGCTCATTGCCAACAAAGTCTGAGCTGCCACATCCTGGGAAGGTCAAATTGGTACCTTTGCCTTTTCTTACCATGGAGAATCCACAAGCTGGACCTGTTCCTCGGAGACGACAATCTGTGTCCTCACATGTTCCTGCTGCAGCTTACCATGCCAAGCCTGGCTCTACCAATGCAGCTCAGCCAACCGCTGCCAATTCTTTCCGGTCAACCACTGCATTTTTGTTGGGTTCTGCCAAACCTGCTAAGTCCATTTCAACCAACCCATCTCGACCAGGTTTGCAGAACCCTAGTAGCCGACCTATTCCTCTCCCCACAGCTTCTAGACCTGCTCCCTACAACAGCACCTGGCACTTCTCTCCAGCGTGAACCTCCTCCAGTCTCTGTGAACCAGCGGCAGTCGCCACCCAAACGTCAGAGTCAGTTTCTCCTCCAAGATTTCCGTTTCCAACTGATTCCATGGAGAAAGCCCAATGTTCCCGAGCCAGACATGTCAAAGCCCATCACCAAAGAGCAGAGACCAGAGCGTGAGGCTATGAAAAGGAAGCCTCAGCAGAAGCGGGAGAACACTGCCAAACTCACCTCTTTGGGGGAAAGTGTAGTACTTTATTGAGAGGGAAAAGAGATGGACATCTCTCTCTACTATGGCTACGTAATGGGAGTAGCTGGAATGGTAGGTTCCATTTGAGGTACCAGATGGTTTTCCTAGGCAAACACTGACATGCCATACACCATTTATTTATTCTAATATATTTTTTCAAATTAAAGAGATGCATCATAGTTAATTGTTTGTTAGAAAGTTCTGAATTTTGAGATGCTGCCTATTGTGGTTGTTTTTGGGAGTGGCTGGGGGTCGAAGGATGGGATGGGAAAGAATGGGAAGTTAGAGACAGGAAAAAGGATGAATGGACAAGACTCTACGAAATACAAATTTAGTCCAGGGTTATAAAGCCCATCATAGGAGAAATTGCATGGGCCTGATGAAGAGTGGGGTAGGGTCAGAGGAAGAGTATAGCTGACAGGGCATTTGCTCTGCAACCAAGAAGGACTCAGTTCATTTCTTGCAGACTTTTATGGTCCCCAGAGACCCACCAGATGCGGAATTTGAGCACAGAGCAGGGAGTAAGACCAGAGTACAGTCAAGTATGCCTATCCCTGGTGTCCTCGAAAAAAAATGGGACAAATGGCACAGTCTGCGGTTTTCGGTTAATAGAATAAATTTGGAATAGGCTGAGAAAGTCTGATGTGTCTAAGATGACCAGAAGAAAAGTAAAAATTCTTCAATGGACGCTCTGTTTACATCTCATGGCCACCTTTGGAAAATAACCAAATTTGAGACACATCACTAAAAGGTTTGGGTGGTCTATCAATGAATGATGGCTGGGGGATGCCAACACAAACACTGGGGAATAAACCTACCAGATGAGTGATCAATGCCCTCAGAGTCATTTAAGTATGAAAGTTAACAGGGACAAAGCCAAGAGAACAGTTGCAGCTTTAAGCCTGAATATCAGCTGCTGGGAAATGCAAAGATAAGTCACATGTCCTCAGGCCCTCTGTTCAGCACCCCTAGCTGCACCATTTCACTTATTCCCAACAATATTCAGAGTTGCTATCATGGTGACACTTTACTAGTGAGTTTCAACAATGCGGTCCACTGCCTTTGTAAGTCTTTGGATTTGTAAACTCCCCAAGTTAGCCAAGCCAGCTTTCAGGAAATTTCTGGTGGGGGGAGCTCAAATTATATTAGCTTGAGGGACTGGTCTTTGGTCTTCCATGGTTCCTGGTGCCTGTAGCTTTCTCTAAGCATCACTTTTAACTGCAGCTCACAGAAGAACCAACTTTATAAATGGCGCTGTGGCTGCATTGCGGTAGGTACCATACTAAGACATGCGTCCTAGGTCACCACTCCCAAAGGAGTTGGTACCGGTTGACCTTGACCTTGGAAGGTTGTGGTGGAAAGAGATGGCCCTTGGAGAGTTAATGGGGTGATGGATGGATGGAAAGGAAACCGGGAAGAGTAGGGAAGTGGAAAATTGGTGATCATCATGGGATAGTTTGTGGATGTTTTTCAAATAAGTTAAAATATTTTTTGTAAAGGAGATTCAAGACAAAAATACTAAAATAAGATAGGTTCCAAAGAACAGGTTTCATATAAGACCGAGAGAGCTGAAAGGGCTGGCATTCCTTCTGGAGCTTTTCAATCATACCATTTACTAAAGATGTTATTTTCACATCACTTAGCTGTGGAGAGGAATAGTGAGAAACAGAATGCCACCGGAAAAGCAAACTGGGAGACCACCTTCAATAAAAGCCAGGTGGAAGGTGTTCACATGGATCCCAAGTGAAAATATATGTTAACAGGAACACATATTTAACTAACTCTGCTTGGTACCAGTAACTACTTTGTTGTAAATGGGGGGAAATGAACTCAGTTTCTGATTGACCTGAGACTAACCAATTAATAGATTTTCCCAGGAAAGGGTAGCTGACTGGCTGGGAACAGAACAACTTGAAAAGTGTTTTGCTACCTTTAATGTATGGCTGGAGGGAATTGATCCCAGTAATCTCTTAAAACTAACAAGCTTCAACTCTCTTGAAGGAATGTTGTATTCACTGAGAAAAAAATGTTGGGAGAAATGTCTGAACTGATGGGAAAAGAGACAATAAGTGTGAAAGGAGGGCTTGAAATTTGGGTTCCTCTGAAAACAAAGCTTGAAACAACAAGATCTGGGGGTAACATGATATACTGGGAATGGGATCTGAGGAGGAAAAGAGTGATATCAGGGATGTGAACAAGGGAAATCCAAGTTAAGGAAGACTTAGATAGCTGACTCCCCCATGGTCAACATGGTTCCAAGCCTACAAGAAATAAATTTACTTTAATTTTCTTACTCTTATATGGTCAATTACAACATGAATTCTGTGACTTCTTCAAGCAGAATTTTTCTTTCTCAATATTCTGTTCATTTGTGTAAGCATCTTAAACAACTGCTGGATAACAGAATTATTTGATGAGACTTATTTTTTACTTTAATGTTTAGTTGAGATTACTGAAAACTCGGCCTAAAGTGAAGTTTGTCCTGATTGGTACAAGTAGAGAATGGAGGTCTAGGGATGGAATTAGAGATTATAGGGTACCACATTCAGTTCCTAATAAAACAAGTAAAGGACAGTGTCCCAAATAGATTATTGAAAAAGATATTCATCTCTATTTAACATGTAAATTCAGCATTTTCTATATTAAATTAAAAATGAAAGAATGTTCCTATATTTGGTCTTTAAAGACATTCCAGGTTGGTTAAGGAAAGAAACATTGCCTATGAAATCATAACAACTTAATCATAAAAACCTGATTATTACTTAAATTTACAAGAATGTCAGTACTAAGAATTATTTCCCTGGATCTCACTAGTGTACAAGATAGTCATATGAATACACCTGTGTGGATATATCGCTGGTATCTAATTTAGAGAATAGATATATAGAGATTAGATCACATAGCTGAGTGTGATCTCAACTTTTCTACACACTCCCATGCCCCACACACCCAAAGACTTGTACTAATCCTTATGTATCCATGAATTTTCCACCTCCCCTCTCCCAGAGTCTATTAAAATTTCTTTTCAAGTACTAATGTAATGCGTTTTAGAAAATATTGAGTTAAACTTAATTGTTGTCATTTAGCTTTTAGATAGAGAACCAAGAAAATCTTATTAAAAGTGTATTTTGGTATTCTTTGAAAATGGTAATAAGTACATTATCATTGAGTCCCTGAATATACATTATATAAAGTATTTTGTGAGGAATTCCCTATACAAATCAGTACTCGAAGAAATAAGTGAGTTCTCTGAATGAGAATGAACTGGGACATTTCAAGGTATCAATCAGTGAATCAAAGATGAATCATAGCATTCTATAGAAAAAATGATCTTGATGTAATCTAGTCAACACCATTACATATTTTTCTTATACCAGCTGATAGTACTTTTAATGTTTTAATTTTTATTTATTTATTTTTATTAGTGAAACACCATGAGGTGCAGTTGTAGACTTACATACCTTTGTGCTTGGGTTTCAATTATACAAGAATCAAGTACCCATATCTCCACCAGTGCCCATTCTCAACCACCAAGGAACCCAGTGATCCTCCCACCCCCCATCTCCCCCACTTTGCCCCACCTCAGGGCATTCCCTTTTGCTTTTTCTTTGCTTTAGGGTGCTGTGGTTTGCAATGGAGATCAATACTATTACATTTTCAAAAAAGAACATAGGCCCCTATATGTTCAAGTCACTACTACTGTCCTGCGGTTCTTCCCAGCATGTACCCTGCTCCAAGCCAGCCCTTTGGAAATATGCTGGGAAGGACAACTGAATGTTCCTTTCCTCACACTGACCTGCAAGACTCTTGCTGATTCTCAGCCACATCAACTATTTCATTTGTTTCCTGATATCACCTCCTGTCCTTTATTTTTTTAAAAAAATATTTGATTTGTTTCTGGAATATAAAGAAAAAAATTAAATAGACGAATAAAATAAAAGCAAAATCAAACCTTTACACTCTGACATCAAAATCATCCTTTCAGGAGGGGAATTGAATGACTGAAATGGGTAGGGGAATGTTGTTAGTTGGTTGTGGACAGTAGCTGGATATTTGACAGTGCATGGAGTATGAATACACAGTTCCAGAGATGAGGAACTCTGTACTTGAAGCGAATACAGTTTGTAAACTTGTCATCACAATTATATGTCCATATGAAATTTATCTACATATGCTTTGTGCCTTCCTTTCATGTATGTGTTATGCATTCCTTTATCATGGCCTCAGAAATGTATCTGAGGGCACTCGGAAATTAGTTGAGCCCCAAGTATGGGGAGAGATGTAGTAAAGAATTGGAGGAGGAAGAAATATGAGTTGGAGCTTAAGAGCCGTGTAAGAGGAATATATAGATATGTATGTGTTTGTAAATACACACATATATATGTATAAATATATATATGGGCTGGAGCCATAGCACAGTGGGTAAGACGTTTGCCTTGCATGCGGCCAACCTGGTTTCGATTGCTCTGCTCCTCTCAGAGAGTCCGGCATGCTCCTGAGAGTAACCCTCCCTCATGGCAAAGCCTGGCAAGCTACCTGTGATGTATTCAACATGCCACGAACAGTAACAACAAGTCTCACCATAGGGACGTTTCTGGTGCCCGCTCGAGCAAATCAGTGAACAGTGGGAGGACAGTGCTACGGTGCTATGGTTAATTCAAACGTTGTTTAGGCAAA
The DNA here is from genome assembly GCF_029834395.1 of Sorex fumeus. Lineage (NCBI taxonomy): Eukaryota > Metazoa > Chordata > Mammalia > Eulipotyphla > Soricidae > Sorex > Sorex fumeus. The sequence goes on from NW_026606078.1 coordinate 17,194,785, forward strand.
ATTTGAAAGAATCAAATAAATATTCTATAAAACTTATTACACCTATTAAATTAATATAACTTTAAATAGTGTTTAGAAATGAAGTTGAAGAATTTTAAGGCTATAGAAAGATATTGACAATATATCAAGAAACACGTGGATTTTTGAGGAGCAAGAACACGTAGCTGTTGTCCTTTCTTAAGGTTATTTTTTTTGTCTTTAATAGAATATGCTTTCCCTGAGTTTTGTTAATAGCTTCCGTTTTTTAGATAGCATCATAATGAATTATATTTTTTAAAAAATTAAAAAAAATTGTGTTTGTGAGTGGATTCTGAATGTTTGGAACCTGGGAAGTTTTTTCCTATGTAAGTTACATTAAACATGATATTATAACAGAAATACCATCTGCAGTACTATTCACAATAGCCAGAAGAAACTATGGTATACCTACACAATTGAATACTACGCAGTTGGCAGGAAACTGACATCATGAAATTTGCTTATAAATGGATGCACAGGGAAGAATATCATGCTCAATGAAATCAGTCAGAAGGAAAGGGGTATACTGTTTGGACTACCCCATTTCTTGGATATAAAAAACCAGAATATGAGACTAATACCCAAAGATAGCAGAAACACAGGCCAGGAGAATTGGTCAATGGTTGGACGCTTGCCACAAGTGCTGAATGCGGGCATTTGGAATAAAGAAGGGACCGCTATGAAAATGATAGTTGGAAGTGATTACTCTGGGTGAGAACTGAGTCCTGAAAGTAGGTAAAGAAATAAACGTGAGAACCTCTCACTCTCTGTATTACAATCCATAATGCCCAAAGGATGAGAGAGAGAGAGAGAGAGAGAGAGAGAGAGAGAGGTGACTGCCATAGTTTAGAGACAGCAGGCTGTCAGGTGGGGTTTGGGGTTGGGAAAGGGAGTGGTGGGAGAAAAACTGGGGACATTAGCAATGGAACTGTATTCTAGTGGAGGTTTGGTGTTAAAATATCCTATGATTGAAACTGAATCATGAAAAGGTTTGTAATTTGTGTCTCCTGCAGATTCAATACAAAACTATGATATTTAGTTTCTACCACCATGACTAACCTATGAATTTGCTGAAATTTATTTTTATCACCTTGGCTGGGCTCATTACATGGATGTCTGTGTGGTAAATTTTTTTTTCATTTTATGCGGACTGAAGAGACAAAAATCATAGGGTTCGGGCTTCTGGTGGAAGGAGAGAAGAGCACAAAACACCCTGTTGACCACACCTCAGCAGGGTCACCTAAGTTGCGTGATGACAGACCTCCTTCACTGATTTCTTCTTTTGTAATGTGGAAAAATGAAAAGACTTTGCAGGCTGACAGGGGGTTGTACCCTCCAGTTCACACTGTTTTCATTTCGATCAGAATTGTTTAAAGATTATTTGCAAAATTTGGAGCTTATATATGATTTGTTCTCATATATTTCCCCTACATGGTGTCAGTGGGCATTGATCCAGGAAGGCCCGCATGAAAAAGTTGAGGTGTATGTCTTAACCACCAATGCCAACACTACTGTAAGTACTGAACCTAGAGTACAATAGTAAAACTTCAAAATGTGTTTGTCAAGGAAATCGGTGGGAATTCAGGGAGAAATGGGTAATTTGTTGGTGGAGGGATGCAGACACTGGTGTTGTGATTAGAATTGGAATATTGTATGACAACGCTCCATTGTAAATGACTTTGATAATCAAAATTGCCTAAATTTAAAATAAAAGAGAAGTCAACTTATGTCTATATTTCAAGAAAGCTTGTCTTGGCAAATTTTGGCAGGGAGACCATAGTTGGTAGAGAGAGGGAGAAAGAAAGGGAGAGTTGACAGTCGGGAAGAGAACCCTGGATATAATGGAAGAGTTGAAAGCTGATCTTAGAAATTTGGAGCCATCAGAGTTTAGAGAGTTAAATGGTGAGAACATTGCAGTTTAGATACTTAAATAGTGAGCTTGGTTTCAGTCATCAGCACTGTATACATAGAAAGAGTTCAAACACCTCACAGATATTCAGGCTATAATAACTAACAAGGGAAGCGTTTTTTTCCTGAAGCTCTATGTAAGGATAATATATTGCCAGGAAGAATGATAAGAAGTTGGTTCTCTTTTTCACAGATAAATACATTAGAGATGAAAACCTTTATTTCCAAGGAATCTATCATCTTGTCCTGTTTCTCTGTTTTCTTGTCATCATTCCATTCTCCCCCATGACCCTACCTAATCAGGGCTCTCCACATTTCTCAGCAGTGTCACCACATAGCCTCAGAGCATATGTTAACTGCCAGTAGCTCACAGCTCTCATGTTTGCCCCCCATCCAAGCCAGAGCCATCCTTCTGAAACCTAGGATATTTGCTGAAGGCCCGTTCTTCCTTGAAATGGAAGTCATGGTTTACCTCTTCTTAATCATTGTGTTTACATATTTAGATGACTGTCACTATACTAGTGACAGGTATTTTCCAAACTAAAAAAAACATAAACATTTCCCTTTCCCCCACGAATTTTGGGCTAGTTATTTTCTATTCACTGCTAATAATATGTGATAATAAGGAAATAGATCTGAAGTAAAAACAAGTACATTTGTCAATTTGGTGCCATGACTAGTCAGTCTGAGTATAAGTATATATTTCTAGAAAAAAAAAGCAGAAGAAAAGGTGTTGGTTGCTAGCAAAGAATGCCAAACCTCTGCCAAGAAATCCTTTGAAAATAAAATTTCTGACTATGGACTGAACATGATTGCCACTCAATGCCTCTTTTGCAGACCACAACACCCAAAAGGAGAGAGAGAAAAAAAGGGAATGCACTGCCACAGAGGCAGGGTGGGATGGGGGGGGAGCTGTGTGGGAGGGATACTGGAATACATGGTGGTGGAAAATGGGCACTGGCGGAGGAATGGGCATTTGATCATTGTATATTCGAAACCCAAGAACAAAAATTTGTAAATGTACAACTGTACATTATGGTGTTTCACTAATAAAAATTAAAAGAAAATAAAATAAAATAAAAATTGTTTCGTCTGCCAGAGATCAGCAGATGGGAACCTGAGTGAAGGCAAAAGATTAAATCGGTTGACTTTTATTTTTCCTTGAGTATATTAATTTTATTTTGGAGTCAATTTATATGACAGTTCATCAAGACACAGAAATTTTCAGCACTTCTCTTGTTTAAAAGTATAGTGTTACACCATATGTCTCTCACATTATTTTTATTTCTGATAGTTTGACACAAAAGATAAGTCAAAATCATAGATAAATGTAAATTATTTAAATACTGTTTCGATTATTTAAAATTACATTATAGAGTTACTAGAATTTCATAAATTTTAAGATTATGGATAATCAACATGCATGTATCATATTACACTCACAATTGAAAGGCCTCCTCTGTCATTCACTATTGTTCAGTTTTTCCACTTTGATTACACATTTCCAAAGAAGCTCATTTTTCTTCATGCAGAATCTGTTACGTCAGAGTGTCATGTTACCTTGGTTGCTATGGTAAACACTGGTGGCTGATCAATTGGACAATAATTCTCGTAGCAGCTTAGACCTGTGCATCTGCTTCCCTGCTGTTTCAACGTTTAGAGACCTTAGAGACTCTTCAATAAATGTCCGTTCATAGTGAATGTCAGTGTTTTCACTTCCCAGTGGAAGCATCTTGGTTTATTCTCCAGCCCCTGGAAATGGGAGTAAATAATTTCTCTCCGAAGCTAGAGAGACCCCTTCATTGCACTATGTCTGTTGATCTCAGCGAAGGTTGTGTGAGAAATGGAGTTGATCGCTGTGCCATGTGGACAACTTGCTCTCTCAGCAAGTGTGGTAGGAGTTTCTTTGTTGGAGAGACATTGCAGCAGGGAGGGTGCTGATCTGGCATGCGGCCACCCCAGGTTTGACCCCTGGCATCTCATAGTGCCCACCTGATCAATTGGATGACCCCAAAACCAAAAGGCACAGTCCCCCAGTCTCTGTTCTCTGTGGGTCTGCACCAAAGAACTTGCTGCCTCTCCACCATTCCAGGTAGCCCTTGGAACTGTTATAAACCTCTTTCAATTTTTCCTGGATGTTGGCTAAAGCAGGTGAGTGTTGCAGTGAAATTGAGTTACACATAGGTTTGTGGGGTGGAGGTCCTTGGAAACCTGAGCCCAGACCCATGGATTAGTTTGGGGAAGTCTGACCGCAGTCTTTGAGTGCTGGGTATTGCAAGAAGTGATAGATTAGTTGGTCAGAGGTGCAGCGATAAGGCTTTGCTAGTGGAATTATGAAAGCACTGAGGGTCAAGGCATCGCTCAGGCTCATGACCAAGAGCTGCTGCCAGAAACCACCTTTTATTCTATTTTCTATCAATTACATCTCAATGATTTCATCACGGAACAAAGGATCTTTAACAAGAGTACAAATGGTTATGGAAATAAAGCATTCATCAAATAAACATCAAGGTCTACATTGTCTTTCCAAAGCTCTCATTAAAATGTCAGAGAAGGATATGGAGCCAGACACGTAGACCCCTCATTCTTGTGGTCAGTTACACAAAGGGCAAAGAGAATGTTCATACTTAAAGGTCAAACCAAAGTAAGGATGTGTAGGAGAGGGGGGCACTGCTGCTTTGTACTGTCAGGATGTTGTATAACTAGACAGGCGCATGAGAGCATGCTGTACTTTCCCAGGTCAGTCGAACTCACAAGCTCTAGCTTGCACAATTAACTCAAAATGGGGCTTTGGTTCTGCTTCCTGCCAGAAGCTCATCCTAATGTCCTGGCTTAGCACCAACAGTTGAGATTTCTTATTTTGGGGGGCGGGGGCACACACCCGCTGTTTCTAAGGCTGGCTCCTGGCTCTTCTCAGGGATCACTCCTGGTGGGATCAGGGGGCGCTATGGGGATTCTGGGGGTTGAACTGGGGCCGTCCACGTGCAGGGCAGGTTCCCTAACTACTGTACTTTCATCCCTACTCCCTGAGGTTTATGAAAACAACTTCAAGGATTTCTTTTCAGGGGTTGTGGGGACCCACACCCAGCGATGCTCAGGGATCACTCCTGACAGTGGCCAGGGAACCTATGGTTGCTGGGGATCTAACTGGGAATGGCTGCTCGCAAGGCCAGTGCTCCTCCTGCTGGCCTTTCTCTGGTTCCCGCTCTTTCTTGATTCTGTTGTGCCTGGTGAGAGGCAACTCTGGGCTTGCTAAATGGCCCCGTCTCACACCTGGGTCCTGCTGCTGTTGTTTCTGGTGCTGGCCGAGTCCAGAGACTGTGCTGGGGCTGGGAGTGACCCGGCATGTCTAGTAAGGGAGAGTAGTGACAGGTGGGGAAAGGCTTTTACTGATGTGTACTCTGGTGTCTATTTTGGACAAACTTGCAGGCTATCAAATGTAGCCTGCCCACAGGGCAGAGTCTGGCAAACTCCCCGTGGCGTACCAAATATGCCAAATACCAGTAACAATGATGGGTCTCATTCTCCTAAAGAGCCTTGAATATAATCTCACGGCTAGGATGAAAGAGACGTTACTGGGGCCTGCTCGAGGCAATCGACGAATAACAGGATGATGAAATGAAATGAAATTACACATTTCCATCTGGTAACTAAATAGTCTTATAGTTCTAAAGTTTGTTTTTATGGCTTTGAAAAGATCCAAATTATACAATTTTTAACATTGGATGAAACTAGAGGATATCATGCATGTAAAGTTAGCCTTAAGGAAAGGAACAGATACAGAGAGATTTTTCTCATATGTGGGATGTAAAGACACACAGCAAGGTAGCAACAAAGGTTCAAGGGCAATGTAAGGGGAGAACTTATCCACACAATTGAGTCAGGGGATTGGGACTGAGGGATTCTGGGGGTTTCGAGGAGAGGGAGGGTTTATTTTTTGAGAGAATGAGGAGTGTCATGTTGGAATAATGTGTATGAGGAACCATTGTTAATTGAATTATAAATCATAGAATATTAATATTGTTTTAGACGTTTGTCTGTCTCATTTTATTCTTTTAATTTGTTTTCTCCATATGCCACATATGCATGAACTTGTATGATGCCTATCTTTCTCTGCCTGGCTTATGTCACTAAACATAATATCCTCATGTTATGCTTTTTTATTCAAATAATAAGAAGATTTCACTTCATACAACTGAGTAGGATTCCATTGCTTTACACCCTTTCATTTTCAAAATTTGGGGTTTAAAACATACAAATATTGATTTTAACAATACTCTGGGTTTTAAAATTTTTAGTTCAGTGAAGAAAAGTTAAAGGCCCTCCCGCTGATCGTCGATTTGCTCCAGCAGGCCCAGTAACGTCTCCATTGGAGACTTTGTTGTTACTGTGTTTGGCATATCGAATACTCTCGGTAGCTTGCCGGGCTCTCCTAGAGTGGCAGAGGAATCGAACTCGGGTCGGTCATGTTGGCCGCTTGTAAGGCGAATGTCCTACCGCTGTGAAGAAAAATAGATTTTATTGAACAACACGTAGAAACTTGCGAAACAGTCATAGGGTGAAATGGAATATATGTTCAAGAGAGAACACTCGTTTTACAAAGCAAGCAAAGAGTGACATACAGAAAGGAAGCACGGTATTTCTTTAAGGAAGAACACAAGCTTGAGGACCAAGCCCACTCTGATAGTTTAGGAATAAGAACTTGGAGTGGTATGAACTTAACTTGTACACTTTAGGGGAGAACCTGAGTGAAACAAATAGAAGTACGTTCAGGAGAATGATAAACTGGAGTCTATACTTGGAGTGAGGAGGGTAGAGAGTTCTTTGGGGAGATCTGGACTATGGAGAACAGTAATATTATAACATTAATGATAGTATCTTACCGTGGGATTCCAAAAAACTCTTTAACAGTGGCGTCAGAAATGATAACATTCTTAGGTATTTGGATTTCCTGTGGAAACTACTGGAAAGCTGAGTTTATGCTCTGGATGCCTCTGCCTGAAACAAGGTCAACAAATCATGAATGAAAAATTACAAGTTACATGGATCAAGGATTCTGATACCAGTGGAAGGCTAGCTTTTGGGTGGACAATTTCTACTGCTGGCCTGATGTAGATTCTGATCCTGGGATACGTAACAGAAAGGAGGTAGTGACAGGTATCCTCAGAATTGAAGCCTCTGAGACAGAATTCATTCATGCCAACTTATGAGTTATCAATGTTTGCTCATGGCTGCTAACATTATAACATGCCATTCAATGCCATTTAATGATTCTGTGGTTTCAATTTACTGTGTCAATGTATAGATGAAGTTTCTAAATCAAAGGTAAAAATCTGAGGCCCTCAAGATGATGAATTATGGGGAGGGGAGTGGAGCTGGAGATATAGTACAGCAGGTAGGGCATTTGCCTTGCACACGGCCTACCCAGGTTAGATTCCCAGCATCCTTTATGGTCCCCCCAAGCACCGTGAGGAGTAATTCCTGACTGCAGAGCCATGAGTAAACCCTGTGCATCGTCAGGTGTGACCCAAAAACGCAAAAAAAAAAATGATGATGCCTTACCTTTAGATATTTTGAAGTCAAGTAGAAACAGACAGGAAGCTCACCAGAAAAGAGTTCTCCTGGGTCGAAAACATCATCACCTCTGGCGTGAGAGCATAGAGAAAATAACGTTTCCATTTTATGCCATGTTAAACAAGCTAGACATGATCTTAGAAAGTTTGTCAAAGGAAAGCATGGCTATAGGAAGGATAAGATGACAACTGAATCTTAGAGGTAAAATATACAAGTGAAGAAAAGGTCAAGAATTAGGCGGTATGATGGCGACCAGGTATACTAAGAAAAGCATTTTTTAAAAAATAAAATGCAATGAGACATCAAAAAAGACCTTTTTAAATGTTTAAGAACAGGGATATAACTCAGGGATAGAGCATTTGCCTTCCATTGTATGATGATCTGGGATTGATCCTTAGCATTGCAAACTGCATTATTTTTTAATTTTTAATTTCTTTCTTTCTTGCTTATTTGCTTGCTTGTTTTTCTTGTGTTTTTTTTGGGTCGCACCTGGCTATGCGTAGGAGTTATTTTTAATTTTAAAAAAATTATAATTTTTATTTTTTACCTGTGGTTTAAAAGGAAATCTAAAATATTTTAGAGTAAATATATGTGAAGAAGAATAAAATTCACGGGAACTATTTAGTGTTCTTAATGATACAGCAGTCAGAATTTTGAGGTTAATTTTATGGGTAGTGCATAAATAATTTTTTCCCATTATGTGGGCTGTCTTTTTATGATGGTCACCATTTTTTCTAAATTGCAGAAACGTCTTAGTTTAATGTAGTCTCATTTGTTTATCTTCATTTCCTCTTCCTTGGTTAGTGGTGTTTCATTCTAGAAGTTTCCCTTAGCTTTAATGTCATTAAGGGATCTTCCCACATTTTTGTCCATATATCTTAAGAATTGAGGTATGATATTGAGGTTTTTAATACATTTGATCTGACTTTGTGCCTGGCACTATAAAGAAGTCTGAGTTCAATTTTATTTTTTTTTGCATGTTGCTGTCCAGGTTTCCCAGCACCACATGTTGAAGAGACTTCCTTGCTCAACTTCATATTTCTTGAGCCTTTATGAAAGATTAGGTAATAATAATCTGAGGGCCAGCGTCAAGATATTTGACTATATTCCATTGCTCTGAGACCTGTCTTTATCGGAATATCATGATATCTTGATTACTATGACTTTGTAGTAGGGTTGCAAGTTGGGGAAGCTGTTCCCTTCTTCTTTTTACCAAATATTGCTTTAGTTCTTCATGGCAGTTTATTGTTGTGTATGAGTTTCAAGAGTGTTTAATCTATTTCTTTGAAAAATGTTATGGGTATCCTTATAGGAAGTGCAGTAAATCTTTACAGAGCTTTGAGGTGTATTGCCATTTTGACAGTGTTAAACCTCTCAATCCATGAGCATGGGATGTGATTCCATTTCCTCATATACTCTCTTATTTCGTGAAGTAGAGTTTGTAGGGTTTTTTTTGTATAGTTCCTTAACATTTTATCATTTATCACTTAACTTCCCCTTAGTCATCGATTTGCTCGAGCGGGCGCCAGTAACGTCTCCATTTGTCCCTGTCGCGTGCTAGCGTAGCCCAATGGCATCTGTTCGATCCGGGAACATGAAGGGCCTCAAACCGATCGTTCATGATGTTGACGAAGAAGTCTGACCATCTGGAAGGTGGACGGCCACGCAGTCTTTTGACATCCCGTGAAATCCAGTCGGTAACACCTCTAGTCCAGCGGTCGTTTCTAAATCTCGTTACGTGACCAGCCCATCTGATTTTCGACACCTTGGTAAATGAGACAGCGTCCCTGATTCTTGATCGTCGACGGATGTCAGAACTCTGGATTATCTCTCTCATTTGAGTGAAACGTGATATTCCAAGCATAGCTCTTTCTATTCTTCTTTGGGAGACCTGAATACCGTTCTCATCTTGTTTGCATAGGGCCCAGGTCTCTGAGGCATATGTTAATGCAGGAAGAACAGTGGAATCAAAGAAAAGTGCCCAGAGCCGGAGGTTCTTCTTCCTCTTAGCTATTTATTCGACGTTCTTGAAGGCATTCCAAGCCGCTCTCTTCCTCCTGCACAGCTCGGGTGCCAGGTCATTTGTCATGTTGACCTCTCGACCTAGGTACATATAGCTGTTGCATTCGCAGATAGTCGTTCCATTGAGAGTGAATGGGGCATCAGGAACAAGGCTGTTTCGCATAAACATTGTCTTCATAAGATTCAGCTGTAGTCCTACCTTTCCACACTCACGGTCAAAGTCGGCCAGCATTTGTGCCGCTTGGCTGATGTTTGGTGTTATGAAAACAATGTCATCAGCAAAGCGGAGGTGGTGTAGTTGCCGACCATCTATCTTCACTCCCATTCCTTCCCATTCCAGTCGTCGCATGATGTTCTCGAGGGTGGCACTGAAGAGTTTCGGTGAAAGGGTATAACGCTGCCGCACCCCTCTCTTGACATCAACAATCACTTCTTTGTAGAATGGTGAGATCCTGCTAGTGAATCTGTAATACAGCTCACGAGGATCCTGATGTACTGGGCTTGAATGCCCTGATTGGCTACGGCTTCAATGACCACTTCCGTCTCAACAGAATCAAAGGCCTTCTTTAAATCCATGAACGTTAAACAGCGGCATCTTGAACTCCCGAGAAACCTCAATGAGTTTGGTTATCTTGTGGATATGGTCGATGGTGCTGAATCCTTTGCGGAACCCTGCTTGCTCGCATGGTTGTCCTTCATCTAGTGTTCTGCCAATCCTATTTAGGATGACTCGAGTGAACAACTTGTAGATGACAGACAATAGGCAGATCGGGCCATAGTTGCCAATGTCATGGATGTCTCCCTTCTTGAACAGTAGGATGGTCCTGCTGGTTTTCCACTGGGACGGAACCTTGCATTCAGACAGGTAGCGAGTGAAGCGCTGAGCCACTGTATTGATGAGTACTGACGGCAGGTTCTTCAGGTGTTCAGGTCTGACCTTGTCTGGGCCGGGTGCTGTTTGTTTCTTTACCAGCGAAATGGCGTGTCAGATTTCGGAAGGGAGAACGTTGGGAACAACATATACATCCTGTGGAATTTGGTATGTTGGCAAGTGGACATGGTTATTGAAGAGATTTGAGTAGAAGTCATGGTAATCTTCTCCATTGCCGTTCTGGAGGATGTGATGGATCCATCAGGACGTCGGAGGGCAGTCATCTTGGTCTTATAGTTGGCGAAGGACAGTCAGCCATTACGAATACTTTTCCTGGCTTCTGCCACATCTATCAGTACTTCTGCTCTTCTCTCTTTTAGGTCTTCCTTGATCGTATCTCTGCACTGCTTTGCTAGCTCGGACTTTAGTTTGCGGTCGCCTGAGGCATGCGCCAAACCACGCTGGCGAATTAGCTCAAGAGTTTTCGAAGATAGGCGATTTTTTGTGGCTATCTCTCTCTTGGCGTTCCTCGCACATTCATGGAGGTGCTGAACCAGTGGATCGTATTCCTCGTCAGTGTTGTCAACAATGGCATCTTCCCATGTTGCCGCAATAGAACCAAAGTATAGTTCCTTAACATTTTAGTTGATTCTAATATACTCGATTTTCTGAGGTATTATTGTGAATGGGGTTGTTTTTCTCTATCTCTTTTTTTTCTTTTTCATTTGAAATATATGGGAAAGCCATGGACTACCGGATATCGATTTTGTAATATGTTACTTTACTAAACAAATCTATTGTTCCCAGGAGCTTTTTTGTAGATTCTTTGGGATTTTCCAAGTATAGTATCATGTCATCTCCAAATAGTAAAAGCTTGAGTTCTTCCTTTTTTATATGGATTCCCTTGATATCTTTTCTTTTTCCTGAGATCCTATGGCAAGTACTTCAAGTACTATGTTGAATAGGTGTGGTGAGAGTGGGTAACTTGTTTTGTGCCTAATTGTATTCTGGGATTCTAGCTCATTGATTTCTGCTCCAAGCCTTTAGTTTTCTCCCCGTTGAGAATAATGCTTGCTGTGGGTTTGTGGTAGTTTGCTTTGACCAGATTGAAGAAAGTACTTTCAACTCCCATTTTGTTGAGAGTTTTTCATCATGAATGGGTGCTGAATCTCATCAAATGCTTTATCTACATCTATCCATATGATGATATGACTTTTATCTTTATTTTATTGAGATGGTGTATTCTGCTTATTGACTAGAGAACGTTAAGCCATCCTTGCATCCGCAAGATAAACCTACTTGGTAATAGTGTGTGATCTTTTGTTGAGTTTCTGGATTCTCTTTGCTGGTAGTTTCTTGAGAATCTGTGTATCTGTATTCATCAAGGAAATAGGTCTGAAATTTTCATTTTTTGTGGTGTCTCTGTCTGTTTTGAGTATTAGGGTGATCTTTGCCTCATAGAAACTATTTGGGAGCATTTCTGTTTCTTCAATTTCCTTGAAAATCTTGAAAAATGTTGGCAGCAGTTCCTCTTTAAAGGATTGAAATATTTCACTATTGAATACATCTGGGCCAAGGATTCTGTTTGGGGGTATATTTTGACCATCATTTCAATTTCCTTGGTAGTGATAGATTCAAGTATTCCAAATCTTCTTGGTTCAGCCTTGGGAGGTAATTGGAATCCATTAATTTATCAATTTATTCAAGATTCTCTCATTTCCTGCTGCAAAGATTCTCAAAATAATTTCTGATGATCCTATGGATTTCTGTAGTTTCTACTAGGATACCCCCCTTTGCATTTCTGATTCGATTTATTAGAATTCTTTCTGTTTCTTTGAGAGGCTTCCAGAGGTTTATTGATCTTGTTTATTTTCTCAAAGAACCAGCTTTTGCTTTTATTGGTCTTCTGGATTGTATTTTGGGTTTCTAGCTCATTGATTTCTACTACAAATTTTATTATTTCCTTGCTCCAGCCTTGTTTGCACTCCTTTTGTTGATCATTTTCCAAAATCTTGAGCTCTAATTTATTCATGTAGGCCCTTTCTTTCTTCCTGATGAATTCTGGCAGAGCTATAATCTTTCCTCTTAACACTGCTTTTGCTGTGTCCCACAAGTTCTGGTAGCTCGCGTCCTCATTCTCATTTGTTTCTGGAACCTTTTTATTTCCTCTTTGATTTCTTCTCTAAGCCAACGGTTGTTCATTACTTCCCTTAAATAAAATATTTCCTTGATGAGATTTAGTCTGTTTGATCTATTGAGAAGTGACAAAGTAGTGTTGAAATCTCCACCTAGTACTGTTTTGCTATCAATGTTTTTTTTTAAGTCTATTTTAAGTTGTTTTTAAGTATTTTGCTGGTCTGTCATGGAGCATCTACATTGAGGAGGGTGAGTTCTTTCTGATGTACAGATCCCATGATCATGAAGAAATGACATTCACTGTCTCTTATAACCTTTAGCCTGAAGTCCATGTGGTCTGATACTAGTATGGCTACTCCAGCTTTGTGGAGGTGTTCTTTTCTTGAAGACTTGTTTTCCAGCCTTTTACTTTTAGCCCATGGTTGCTTTGATTGCTCAGATGTGTTTCTTGCAGGCATCAGAATGTTGGGTTCAGTTTTCTAATTCATCTTCCTATTCTGTGCCTCTGAATTGGCACATTTAGTCCATTGACATTGAGAGAGATTGTTGTTATGGGGATTTGTTCTATCTTTATGTAGAATTTTTGTACTTGTGGGGATTGCCTTAGCTTAAAGTAGCCGTGTTATTTCTTCTTGCAACAAAAATATGGAACTCTTTACAAGTTTGCATGTCATCTCTGTGCAAGGACCATGATAATCTCTGTATCATTTCAATTTTAGTATATGTGTAACCAAACCTAGTAGGAGTTAATTTTTCTCTTCTGATTACTTTGAGTGTTGTCCTTACTTACCCTATGGCAGAGAGTGGTACCTAATCAAGGAAAGTATTTCAAAGCAGCTTGATAGATTTAGAACTTTAATGTCCCAGAAAGAAAAATATGGTTTTTACCATATTATCTTTTACCATAATCAAGGCATCAGTTTTACAAAATAATTCTTTTGGAAGATGTTATATGAGTCCTGTTTAATGCCCTTCCCTGAAACCTTCATTAAGACCATTAAACTAGAGCCTTTTGCTGTTCTCACCTCAGTCCCGTGTACATCTCCAGGAAAAGGTGGATGGTGTTGTCTGCACTTTGACCACCTTGAATGTAAGTAGGATTTTTCTCCTGAAGGAAGAGGTGAGCAGCATATTGATGATTTCATTCCACATTATTATACGTTCAACTTGAACGGAAGTTGAGACTCATGAGGCTCCTGTAAAGGACAGAAAAAAGGGTCTCAGTGAAGTTTAATGGCCAACACACATTAACAACACAGATGACTAAAATCAGCCTGTGTGCATCTTTGTGTATAGTGAGTTTCATATCTAATGATAGTGATTCTCAGTCATGACACATGGGCAAAACAGACCTATAATTAAAAATCTAGTTCTCTGAGCAGAGTGGGGTTTCTTAGGTGATTGAACAAGTGTGTAGTAATTTATTACTAAGCACATACGTAGTTTGAATGATGTGTACTTTTTGATCTGAAATTAATTCCAAATATGTCTAAAATGACAGTCTCCTGATCCCGCACCTGCCTTTCTTCACCGGGGTCCCTTGGAGGGGGTGTGTTGAGTTTCCCTCACCGTGCCAAGCAGAGCCCCGGCACCTGAAGACCTCTGCAACCAGCCATAGGTACGCGTTAGACCACTCTCCCCAAGCTTGAAGGAGCCTCATGGATGAACAAATCTGACAGAGGAGCCCAGGTGTGCCCAACCGGGGGATGAGATCTCCAAGGCTGCTCAGATCAAGACTGGGCCCCCTCCAACCAGATCCCCCATCTCCTAGTAGCTAAGTGTTACAACCACGAACTGCCCCTGGAGTCATGTAATCCCATCAATGTCCAAGATACAGAGACTGGATTTTGTTGATAAGACAACAACAATTATTGTCCAGTTCTTACTCTGAGAGAACCTGGTAGGCATCTGCGAGTATCTTGCCCTTGTGTTTACCAGTCATTTACACTTCTTTCAATACAGATTATATGATCATGGTTTATGCTTATTTTTACTATTGAAGTTGAATAGCTAAATACTGATTTATTTCACAGCACTAATTTATTAAAAACATTCATCCTTGGCCTATCATATTAATTGCCAATATTTGTTGGTTTTGGTTGTTTTTTGATTACTTAAATTGGTTTTGGTCCTTTTCTTTCAGGTTGAAAAATTTTGACACAAATTAGTATATGTTTTTCTTTATCTTCTACAGTTTTAAACTGAGAAAAACTGTTTGTTTTGTACAAATAAGATACCTGTGCATTTACTATTTCTTCTCATTTTATTTACATTTTAACACATCTCGATTCATCTACAACTTATCCTAGTAAGTGTTGTCATATTGAAAGAAACCACCAATTTTTTCAATCATAGCACTGTAGCACTGTCCTCCCGCAGTTCATCCATTTGCTCGAGCGGGAACCAGTAACATCTTACAACAAATTGTGAGACTTGTTGTCACTGGCTTTGGCCTACCGAATACGTCATGGGTATCTTGCCAGGCTCTTGCTATGTGGACGAGATTTTCTGGGTAGCTTGCCGGTCAGAGGAATCGGAATCAGGGTTGGCCTCCTGCAAGGCAAATGCCCTACCCACTGTGCTGTAAACGTTATCTAAAATATACTAGTAATACCAAATGTTGTTTCATTAACAGTGCAATATAAACAATTATTTAGTAATTTTCTTGATTTATTAATGAAATAGCTAAGCTCTTGAGTATCATGGGAGTATTTTTCTAACACAAGAGTCTGACGAAGGTGAAACTGTTATAACCGTCTTGTAGAATTCCATCTCCCTAGCCTGCTTCACTCTACACCACTCTCTATCCAATCCGGTCTTCTTCTGGGATTCAGACCTCCTGATTGGCTACCCTCTAGGTTTCAACTGCCTACTTTATGACATCATTCTGCCACCAAACCAATCACCAACTGATAGAATCTTGGGGGTCCCATGTAGTTGTTTGTAAACAAATTTGAATCATCATGGCAAGTGACGAGTAACCAATGACCAATCACCAGTGAGCAGTCGTCTGTACTGAACACTTGTGGTCTTAAGCCGCTTCAGTGTTCAGACGTAATCTCGTACCATCTCCTCTTCTCGTCAACCTTTCATCGGTATTTCCTCTTCTCTGACCATGTCAGGTAAGGAATAATACTTTTCAAAGCTTTTCATTAGATTTATAGTCCCTAAACTTAGCAGTCAAGTAAAAAGAGCACGTAGTAATGAAAGAAAGTATTCAAGTAGAATTTTATAAGCCTCATTTTAGCTTGACTTTGACATTTGTTGTGTGATTTTAGACACTGGCTTACTTTCTCTCACATACAAAGTGTTTTTCCTCATTGATTACATTATATTTTAGACATACTTAGGAGCTCAAATACACACACATACATACACACACATGCACATATATATATACATATATATATATGAGTGTTGATTCTCTGTGTTTCTTTTTCCTTTTAATAGTGAATTTTACATGATATCCATTGAAAACAAGTAAATCAGAGACAGTATTTTTACAGAAACAGAAAATATAGATGCTGTTAAAAACTGTTAATATATACTAACATGTGTTCTCTCTAATGGTCTCTCCACTTGTATTTATACTTCAGTATTTTGAATATAGTGATATTACAAAGTAATAATCATTGATCTTTAAGTTTTCTATTTAAACCAGGTAATAAGAGAATATGGGGCATGGGGAAGGTGTGGAGTGCTGAGCGTTAGGGAGGCAAGCCCTCTAAGGTAAGCAAGTTTGGGATCACTTTCATCAAACTTTGACCAATCGACACCAAGACAATATGAGGGAGAAAAAAATGGGAAAGAAAGAAAGAAAGAAAGAAAGAAAGAAAGAAAGAAAGAAAGAAAGAAAGTATAGGGACTTCGATTATCAAGAAGGGGAAAACGTTTGGACATAAAGTTGAAGAGAACCAAAGACTTAACATCAAAAAAGAAAGAATATATATGAAATATGCTGAGAATAATCCACTGAGAGCAAGTCAAAGAATTTTACTTCAATAAATGTCAGGACTAGAAAATATACTATGCCTTCAATAGGGTACCAGTAGGAAAAGCTCTTTATCAGAAAGCCATCCTTGCTGGCTTTTTTCCTTATTATTTCTAAGAACACAGTACTTGGTACTTGAAAATTTGGAGTATAAACACGCTTCAGAAATGATGCTCCCCATAAATAGCTAATAGTGTTTATCTAGGGCGGTGGAAGACCCAGAATCTTCAATGTTTTTATTACGTTCTGGTTTTTAAGTTCATGTATGCGCTGCCTGTTAAAATAAAAAAAAATGGTATATTCTAACTTGAATCAGGAGGTTTGATTCATTTGTGTGGTCAGTAGGTTCCAGGTTAAAGCTGCTTGTCATCTTTACAAATATTATTTCATGTGATTTTTTCTTCCTAACATGAGAGTACTTTGATAATAGTCAAGTTTTGTTTTTAGATCCTAAGAGGAAATAGAAAAATCAAGTCTCACATGACTAATTACACATTTTTGTCATATTTCTGAATTCTGAGTTTTCCTACATAAAGATATTTTATGGGATTTTGGTGCTCATTTATTAAACATTGAGAAGAAAGTTTTCCTGTTTGATAAATATAATTCTAATCTAGGCATTGAAAGTAAATTTGCAATATTTTGTGATCACTTTTTAAATGGTCTTTTCTGTTTCTTGTGTGATCAAGTGAAATCCTCTGCTATGTTTAACACGTGTTGTTTGCTGGTTAATATTCAAAGGTACTGATGAGTATAATTTTTTGTAATTTTGAAGTTTCTTTCTGTATTTTACTCATTTAAAACATTTCTTGTCTATGAAATAAAATCACGTTTATTCCTATTTTCTTTTTGTTATGTAGTTACTGATAAATCCTTTCTCTTTAATGGACTGGTAAAGTGTCACTCAAAAATCACCTTCTATTCCATTTTTTGGCTAGCAGTTTTTACTAAAATAAAATACAGTCTTCATATTGTATATGTGGAGCAATTTAGTAATAATCTTATTGGACTGTTTTATTTGGTTTTGTTTGGGATGCCATCCACTGTTATTCAAGACTTACTCTTGGGTCTGTTCTCCATAACATACCGTACTATGCTGCTTGCTACAGAGCCCAGATTTCATTAATATCTACATAATTCTTTTTCAGTTCTGTGATACATATTTTTCATGATGTTTTCCTTACACTTCCTCCTATGTAAATAACATGAAATAGAAAAATTATATTCGTGTATGCATTATTATTCTTAGAGTTATGAGTAACTACATTGTTGATAAACAACTTAATACACAGAATTTAAATAAAGTTTTCCTTCCAAAAATATTTCTTGGGAAAAACTCAAGTAGTGATTTTTGAAGTGGATCAAAAATCAGGGTAACCTTCAATGCATCAACAAGATTAAGTTGTATGTGAACCATAAGTAACAGGTACTCACCTGATCTTGGGGAAGTTCCCATAATATCTCCAGCCCAAAGTAACCTGGCGCTGACGCCAACTCCAACGCAGGAACAAAAAGTTAAGAATTTTGATCAGAAGAAAACTGGGCTTTCAAAACCTCTGGAGACCTACCAGATCCCAGTAGACCTAGATCATGCAAAGATCTGCAGGTAATGAACACCACTGACACAATCACTCTGAAGCAGGTGGGAGAAAATTCAAGTGGCACTAAGCGGACCTCCCATGCAAAACGGAAGAACAAAAAGGAGGCTTCTGAACCTCTTGAGGGATAACCCAAGGCCAAAATCCAGCCAAAAGTCTGAGAATGCTTGCTAAGGGGAGCAGGGATTGTTTGTAATGCTGCAGTCAGTGAGAGGTGTCCTGTGACCACAGCCAAAACTAACAGCAAATCTCACAAAGCTGCCTCCAGCAGGATCAGCAAGACAAAGAGCCATGGGCAGGAGAAGATAAAAAACACCAGAGAAAACTCTAAGAAAGCTAATGAGTGTAAGCAGCTAGGGAACAAGGTCAAGGCAGAAGAAAAGTCCACCATTGGCAAGATGAAATGCAAGGAAACTCAACCTGAGCTTTGCCAAGAGGCAGTTAAAAAACCCCGCCACTACCTAGGCATACACATGCTGGATTCTGTCCAATTGTTTCATGCTCTGGGGAAGAGTGATCCAAAACTTGGAATCTCTTCCTCCCAGGTCCTGAGTAGCTCAAAGAACCCCAAAGATGTCAAGCCATCCTCAGCTGTCAAGCCATGGCTAGGTGCTACACGGGATGGAAAAGGCCTTGAGAAAACTCAGGTCAAAGCACAGAAATCAAGTAGCAGTGCTGAAAAACGCTCATCTCCATCCCAGTCTGAGCTGCCACCTCCTGGGAAGGTCAAATTGGTACCTTTGCCGTTTCTTACCATGGAGAATCCACAAGCTGGACCTGTTCCTCGGAGACGAAAATCTTTAGCCACACATCTTCCTGCTGCAGCTTACCCTGCCAAGCCTGGCTCTACCAATGCAGCTCAGCCAAATGCTGCCAATTTTTCCCCGTCAACCACTGCATTTTTGCCTGGTCCTTCCAATCCTGCTAAGTCCATTTCAACCAACCTATCTCGACCAGGTTTGCAGAACCCTAGTAGCCGGCCTATTCATCAGCCTGCAGCTTCTAGACCTGCTCCCTACAAGACAGCAGCTGGCACTTCTCTACAGCGGGAGCCTCCTTCTGTCTCTGTGAACAAGCCGCAGTCGTCACAACAAGTGCCCAAACGTCAGAGTCACTTTCTCCTCCAAGACTTCCGTTTCCAACCGATTCCATGGAGAAAACCCAATGTTCCTGAGCCAGTCATGTCAAAGCCCATCACCAAAGAGCAGAGACCAGAGCGTGAGGCTATGAAAAGAAAGGCTCAGCAGGAGCTTGAACACAGAAACTTGAACACAGAGCCAAGAGTAAGACTAGAGCACAGTCAAGTATGCCCATCACTGGTGTCCTTGAAAAAAATGGGAGAAATGGCACGGTTTGTGGTTTTCGGTTAAAATAATAAATTTGGAATAGGCTGAGCAAGGCAGATGAGTCTAAGATGATGAGAAGAAAAGTAAAAATTCTTCCATGGAGGCTGTGTTTACACCTCATGGCCTCCTTTGGGAAGGAAGCAAATTTGAGACACATCACTGAAAGGTTTGTGTGGTCTATCCATAAATGATGGTTGGGGAATGCGAACACATACACTGTGGAATAAACCTACCAGATGAGTGACCAATGCCCTCAGAGTCATTCAAGGATGACTCTTAACAAGGAAAAAGCCAAGAGAACAGTTGACGCATGAAGCCTGAAGATCAGCTCCTGGTAGATGCTAAGATAAGACACCATGTCCTGGAGCCCTCTTTTCAGCACCCCTAGCTGCACAATTTCAATTATTCCCAACAATATTCAGAGTTGCTATCGTGGTGACACTTTACTAGTGAGTTTCAACAATGTGGTCCATTGCCTATGTAAGTCTTTGGATTTGTAAACTCCCCAAGGTAGCCAAGCCAGCTTTCAGGAAATTTCTGGTGGCAGGAGCTCAAATTATATTAGCTTGAGGGGCTGGTCTTTGGTCTTCGATGGTCCCTGTTGCCTGTAGCTTTCTCTAAACATCGCTTTTAACTGCTGTTCACACAAGAACCAACTTTATAAATGGCGTTGTGGTTCCATTGTGGTAGGTACCATACAAAGACATGCGTCCTAGGTCACCACTCCCAAAGCAGTTAGTACGAATTGACCTTGAGCCTGGAAGGAAGGTTGTGGTAGAAAGAGATGGTCCTAGAAGAGTTAATGGGGTGATGGATGGTTGGAAAGGAAACCGGGAAGGGTAGCGAAGTGGAAATCTGGTGATCATCATGGGATAATTGGTGGATTTTTTTCAAATACGTTAAAATATTTTTTGAAAATGAGATTCAAGACAAACATACGAAAATAAGATAGGTTCCAAAGTACAGTTTACATATAAGACCCAGAAACCTGAAGGGCTGGCATTCCTTCTGGAGCTTTCAATCATACCATTTACTAAATATGTTATTTTCACATCAATTACCTGTGGAGAGGAATAGTGAGAAACAGAATGCCACCAGAAAAGCAAACTGGATGACCACCTTCATTAAAAGCCAGGTGGAAGGTGTTCACATGGATCCTAAGTGCAAATATATGTTAACAGGAACATATATTTAACTAACTCTGCTTGGTACCAGTAATAACTTTGTTGAAAATGGGGGGAAATGAAAGCAGTTTCTGACTGACATGAGACTAACCAGTTAATAGATTTTCTCAGGAAAGGGTAGTTGACTGGCTGGGAACAGAAAAACGTGAAAAGTGTTTTGCTACCTTTAATGTATGGCTGGAGGGAATTGATCCCAGAAATCTCCTAAAAGTAACAAGCTTCAACTCTCTTGAAGGAATGTTGTATTCTTAATCACTTAATCACTTAACTTCCCGTTAGTCTTCGATTTGCTTGAGCGGGTGCCAGTAACGTCTCCATTTGTCCCTGGCGCGTGCTAATGTAGCCCAATGGCATCTGTTCACTCCGGGAACATGAAGGGCCTCAAACCAAACGTTAATGATCTTGACAAAGAGGTCAGACCATCTGAAAGGTGGGCGGCCACGCGGTCTTTTGACATCCCTTGGAATCCAGTCGGTAACAGCTCTAGTCCAGCAGTCTTCTTTAAATCTCATTACGTGACCAGCCCATCTGATTTTCGACACCTTGGTAATGAGACAGCGTCCCTGATTCTTGATCATCAACGGATGTCAGAACTCCGGATTCTTTCTCTCATTCGAGTGAAACGTGATATTCCAAGCATAACTCTTTCTATTCTTCTTTGGGAGATCTGAATACCGTTCTCATCTTGTTTGCGTAGGGCCCAGGTCTCTGAGGCATATGTTAATGCAGGAAGAACAGTGGAATCAAAGAGATGTGCCCGGAGCCGGAGGTTCTTCGTCCTCTTAGTTATTTCTTCGACGTTCTTGAAGGCATTTCAAGCCGCTCTCTTCCTCCTGCACAGCTTGGGTGCCAGGTTATTTGTCATGTTGACTTCTCGAACTAGTTGCACATAGCTGATGCATTCGGAGATGGTCGTTCCGTTGAGAGCGAATGGGGCGTCAGGAACAAGGCTGCTTCTCACAAATATTGACTTCATAAGATTCAGCTGCAGTCTTATCTTCCCAGTCTCACGGTCAAAGTCGGCCAGCATCTATTTTCGTTGTCTACGCACCAACATCTTATTATGATGAAAGAGAAATCGAGAAGTTCTACATGGAGCTAGAGAAGTTCTATAAAGAAGACCACACCTTCTACAAGATCATTGTGGGTGATTTTAATGCCAAGATAGGACCGAGAAGATCAGCTGAAGAACTTCACATCGGGACCCATGGCCTAGAATGGAACGAACAGGGTGAGAGACTGTCTGAGTTCATCATGTTGACCAAGACCATTCATGGTAACTCACAGTTCCAGAAGGCAGAATCTAAATGATGGACATGGGAGTCTCCCGGTGGACGATTCCACAACGAAATAGACCACATCATATTAAATCGATGGTTTTGCCTGACAGATGTCACTGTTGTCCCAAAATTTCGAACGGGATCGGACCACCGTATACTTCGTGCAAAATTCTACTTCACAGAGCAGGGAGATAGGGCTACAAAGTTCAAAAAGAGAACTCCCAGAATGACCACCAACTGGGAACTCTTTGGTACTATTGCGGCAACATGGGAAGATGCCACCGTTGACAACATTGAGGAGGAATACGATCGACTGGTTCAGCACCTTCATGAATGTGCGAGGAATGCCAAGAGAGAGATAGCCACAAAAAATCGCCTATCTTCGAAAACTCTTGAGCTAAATTGCCAGTGTGGTTTGGCGCATGCCTCAGGCAACCACAAGCTAACGTCCGAGCTCGCAAAGCAGTGCAGAGATGCGAACAAGGAAGACCTCAAAGAGAGAAGAGCAGAAGTACTGGTAGATGCGGCAGAAGCCGGGAAAAGTATTCATAACGCCCGCCTGCCTTTGTCAACTATAAGACGAAGATGACTGCCCTCCGATGTCCTGATGGATCCGTCACATCCTCCAGAATGGCAATGGAGAAGATTATCCATGACTTCTTCTCAAATCTCTTCGATAGCCATGTCCACTTGCTGACATACCAAATTCCACAGGATGGATATGTCCTTCCCAATGTTCTCCCTTCCGAAATCCGACACGCCATTTCGTAATTCGTAATTACGTAATTCGAAATAATTCGTAAGAATTATTTCCCTAGATCTCACTAGTATACATGATAGTCATATGAATACATCTGTGTGGATACATCGCTGGTATCTAATTTAGAGAATAGATATATAGAGATTAGATCACATAGCT
Organism: Sorex fumeus; assembly: GCF_029834395.1. Lineage (NCBI taxonomy): Eukaryota > Metazoa > Chordata > Mammalia > Eulipotyphla > Soricidae > Sorex > Sorex fumeus. Next base: position 17,217,632 of record NW_026606078.1, read on the forward strand.
GAGTTTGATCTCAACTTTTCTAGTCACTCCCCTGCCCCCCACACACCCAAAGACTTGTACGAATCCTTATGTATCCATGACTTGTCCTCCTCCCCTCTCCCAGAATCTTTTAAAATTTCTTTTCCAGTACTAATGTAATGCACTTTAGAAAATCTTGAGTTAACCTTAATTCTTGTCATTTAGCTTTTATATAGAGAACCAAGAAAATCTTATTAAAAGTGTATTTTTGTATTCTTTGAAAATAGTAATAAGAACATTATCATTGAGTCCCTGAATATACATTATATAAAGAATTTTCTGAGAAATTCCCTGTATAAATCAATACTTGAAGAAATAAATGACTTCTCTGAATGAGAATGAACTGGGACATTTCAAAGTACCAATCAGTGAATCAAAGATGAATCATAGCATCCTATAACTAAAAATGATCTTGATGTACTCTAGTCAACACCATTACATTTTTTTCTTATACCAGCTGATAGCACTTTTAATTTTTTAAATTATTATCCATTCTTTTTTATTAGTGAAACACCATGAGGTACAGTTGTAGACTTACATACCTTAGTGCTTGGGTTTCAGTTATACAAGTATCAAGTAACCATCCCTCCACCAGTGCCCATTCTCCACTACCAATGATCACAGTGATCCTCCCACCCCCCATCTCCCCCACTCCGCCCCAACTCAGGGCATTCCCTTTTGCTTTTTCTTTGATTTTGTGTGCTGTGGTTTGCAATGGAGGTCAGTACCATTAAATTTTCAAAGAAGAAAATAGGCCCCTAGATGTTCAAGCCACTGCTGTTTCCTGGGCTTCTTCCCAGTATGTACCCTGCTCCAAGCCAGGCTTTGGAAATATGCTGGGAAGGAAAACTGGATGTTCCTTTCCTCACACTGACCTAAAAGACTCTTGCTGATTCTCAACCACATCAACTATTTCATTTGTTGCCTGATATCACCTCCTGTCGTTTATTTAAAAAAAAAAACCATTTGATTTGTTTCTGGAATATAAAGAAAAAAACTGAATGTAGTAATAAAACAAAAGCAAAGTCAAACCTTTACACTCTAACATCAGAATTGTCCTTACAAGAGGGGAAGTAAAGGATTGAAATGGGTAGGGGAATGTTGTTAGTTGGTTGTGGACAGTAGCTGGATATTTGATAGTGCATGGAGTATGAATACACAGTTGCTGAGATGAGGAAGTCTGTACTTGAAGCAAATACAGTTTGTTAACTAGTCATCATAAATACATGATTGCCACTCAATGCCTCTTTTCATATGTATTTTAGATAATTCTTCCCTCCTCTGTTTGCTTAGGACCAGGACTTTGCCTCTCCCCTCCCTGTTCTTTCAGGAAGCCAGAGAGAATTCTTCAGGCAGGAAGAGCATGAAATTTACATAGGAATGGTACTACATGGACAGTATCATGTTAAGCAAAATGAGTCAGAAAGAGAGGGACAGACAGAGCAAGATTGCATTCACCCGGAGAACATAAAATAAAAAAACAGGAGACTAACTCCCAAGAGTGGACAGGATTAGTGTAAGGAATTTGTCGTCATATCTTGGAGACCAACCACACATGCTAGCAGAAAAGGCAGCTGAAATAGAGAATGGAGCACCAAATAAAGGGTGTTGGGAGGATCCTCCCAGGATGGGAGAGTATGCTGAACATAGACTATAGACCAAACATGATTGCCACTCAATGCCTCTTTTCCAAACCGCAACACCTAAAAGGAGAGAGAGAACAAAGGCAAATGCCCTGCCACAGAGTCAGGGTGGGATGAGGGGATGGGGGGTGGGAGGGATACTGGGATCCGTGGTGGTGGAAAATGGGCACTGGTGGAGGGATGGGTATTAGATCATTGTATAATTGAAACCCAAGCACAAAAATTTGTAAGTCTACAACTGTACCTCATGGTGTCTCACTAATAAAAAATTGAAAATTAAAAATAAAAAATTGGAACATAAAGTAAAAATAAAACAAGAGAAAGATCTAACAATAGCAAAGAGGACTATAGTACTCAAAATGTTGAGAAACAGGCACTATGGCAAGTAATTTTAAATACGCATCCAGGAGAGAATATAGAATTGTTCGTGAACAAATCTACTCTACAGATTCATCTTATCCTTGAAATGGAAAAGGACAATATGTTACAGTTACCAAATTGCAAAAAAGATATATATCATCTATTTTTTGCTATGTTTCTATGCTTTACCAAGTATTATTCTAATTTTTAAATTGACTTTAATGATTAAAACAGTATTTGCCTCCATTAAACTTTTTAATTAAATTTTTTATTAGAAGTGATTTTAATTATTAAAAAAGTTTTATTATCATGTCATTTTCTAAAAGAAACATATAGGCCAAAGAGCTAGTGCAGAATGTAGAGGGTGTTTACCTTGTATTCAGCTAACCTGAGTTCAATCCCCAGAACCCTGAGCCTACCAGGGGTGATCTCTGTATAGAGTCAGAAGTGAATCCAGAGCACATCTGGGTGTGCTCCACTCCCCACATAAAAGGAAGAATAGAAAAGAAAACCATATAACTTATTCTTGAGTAACATAGAGCTTAAGGGTGCTAACTCCTCTATAATGTTCAAAAACCCCCAAATTTAATAGATAGTCTGCTATTGACCAAGAAGATGGATTTCTAATAGTACTTAATTCCATTGTCTGCAAGTAGTGCTATATGTGGCCTGTCCATCTGTAAATTTTGATACATTTTAAAACTTTAATCTATTTTATAATAGACTTTATAATACATATGTATATGATGGTAGTAAGTGATAATTTATATTTCTATTTTGGTGGGGTATTTGAGCCATAGTATGTGGTGCTTGGGACTTCAGACTCTGTGCTCAAGGGTCATTCCTGGTGGTGCCAGCCATAAATTTGGGTTGACTGTGTGCATGGTAAGTGCTTTAACCCCTATACTAAGTCTGGGGTCCAATCAAATCAATTATCTGCATATATTTTATACATACATGGCATAGTTTTTCTTAGATTTTTTTATATTTCTAGGATATGATGATCATCTTTAATTATTTCACATCCATACCAATGTCCAAAAATTCTCAAAATATAATTATTGAAAAATATCATATAGAAGTCCAAATTTGTATTGTTCATGGGATAACTATATTAAGAAGAAAATAGAACCACAATAAACATACAAGTAAAATGGAGGTACATTTCTTTGGAGTCTTTCAATTATGCATTTATATTAGTCTATATACATGTATGATTTTTAAATAAACAATTTCTGTTACTATAAATTGTTTATTGAGATATTATAATTGTAATGTTTTCAAGCTAAGATGACATTGATGTGGACATTTATATCTATTTGTCTACTTTTCTAATTCTTTCCTTAATATCAATTCTTAAAAGCTAACTTACTTATGACTGGATATGTAGCTCAGGACAAAAGAACTTGGCTTGCATGTATGAAATTTTGGTTTCTATTTTTCGCACTATAGAAGCAAAAGAAATCATTAATTGTGTTTGGAAATATGCCTCAGTGGTAAAATATTTGCCTCACATTTCTGAGGTTAAGGGTTTGATCCTTGAATTTTCATATACACACACAAAAGCTAACTTACAACAAAGTCTCACACTGGAGACCTAACTGGGACCGCTCAAGAAAATCGATGAACAATGGGAGGACAGTGACAGTGACATTGACTTAATGAACATTAAACTGCTTTAAGCTATATATTGCCTAACTATTATACAGATTTAATTCTCAATAAAATAACTAGAAACGATCTATTTTCTAGCATCTTTGCTAGGGAAAGATAGCACCTGATATTTCAATATTTGTAATTTGGGGGACATTTTAATTTGTGCTCTTTGTCTACCAGTGAACTTGAAAATTGCTCTTGTGTGGTACTACATGGAAAATATTATGCTATGGGAAATGAGTCAGAAACAGAGGGACAGACATAGAAAGATTGCATTCATCTGGGTAATATAAAGTAACAAAATAAGACACTAACACACAAGTACAACTGTCATAAATACCAGGTTGTTCACTCCATGACTTAGAGGCCAGCTGTATTCTCTAGGGGTAAAGGCAGCGCAGATAGAGAAGGGAGCACCCAATAAAGGGTGCTGGTAAGATCTGCCCAGGATGGGAGATGCCTGCTGAAAGTAGTCTATGGACCGAAGAGGATTGACACCCAATGTTCCTTTTGTAGAACATAGCACCCAAAAGGAGAGATAGAAAGAAAGGTAGTGCCCTACCAAAGAGGCAGGGTGGGATGGGGGATGGGGAGTAGGAGGGATACTTGGATTGGTGGGAGTGGAGATTGGCCACTGGTGGTGGGATGGGTACTCGATCACTGTATAAATGAAACCCAAGCGCAACAACTTGTAAGTCTAAACTATACCTCATGGTGTTTCATAATAAAACAAAACAAAACAAAACAAATTTCAAAAAAAAAAGAAAATTGCTCTTGTGTTTACTAGTCATTTACACTTCTTTCAATAGACATTATATTATCATGGTTTATGCTCATTTTTTCTATCAAGTTTAATAGCGTAATACTGATTTATTTCACAACACTAATTTTTTAAAACCATTCATCCTTGGCCTATCATATTAATTGCCAGTATTTGTTGGTGTTGCTGGTTTTAGATCACTTAATTTGCTTTTTGTCCTTTTCTTTCAGATTGTAAAATTTTGGACAAATGAGCATATGTTTTTCTTTATCTTCTACAGTTTTAAACTGAGAACAATTGTTAGTTTTGTACAAATAAAATACCTTTGCATTTACTATTTCTTCACATTTTATTTACTTTAACACATCTATATTCATCTACAATTTATCCTAGTATGTGTTGTAATATTGAAAGAAACCACCATTTTTTTCAATCATAGCACTGTAGCACTGATCTCCCGCGGTTCATCCATTTGCTGGAGCGGGAAACAGTAACATCTTACACCAAATTGTGAGATTTGTTGTCACTGGTTTTGGCCTATCGAATAGGTCATGGGGAGTTTGCAAGGCTTTTGCTATGTGGACAAATTACTTTGGGTAGTTTGCCGGGCAGAGGAATCGGAATCAGGGTTGGCCTCCTGCAAGGCAAATATTCTACCTGCTGTGCTGTGAACGTTATCTAAAATATACTAGTAATACCAAATGTTGTTTCTTTAACAGTGCAATATAAACGATTATTTAGTAATTTTCTTGATATGTTAATGAAATAGCTAAGCTCTCGAGTATCATGGGAGTATTTTTCTAACACAGGAGTCTGAGGAAAGTGAAACTCTTATAACTTTCTTGTAGGATTCCATCTCCCTAGCCTGATTCATTCTACCCTGCTCTCTATCCAATCCTGTCTTCTTCTTGGGATTCTGACCTCCTGATTGGCTAGCCTCTACCTTTCAACTGCCTACTTTATGACATCATTCTCCCACCAAGCCAACCACCAACTGATAGAATCTTGGCCGTCCCATGTAGTAGTTTGTAAACAAATTTAAATCATCATGGCAAGTGACGAGTGACCAATGACCAATCACCAGTGAGCAGTCGTTTGTACTGAACACTTGTGGTCTTAAGCCGCTGCAGTGTTCAGACGTACTCTCGTACCGTCTCCTCTTCTCGTCTACCTTCCATCGGGATTTCCTCTTCTCTGACCATGTCAGGTAAGGAATAATACTTTTCAAAGCTTTTCATTAGATTTATCATCCCTAAACTTAGCAGTCAAGGAAAAACAGCACGTAGTAATGAAAGAATGTATTCAAGTAGAATTTTATAAGCCTCATTTTAGCTTGACTTTGACATTTGCTGTGTGATTTTAGACATTGGCTTACTTTCTCTCACATACAAAGTGTTTTTCCTCATTGATTACATTATATTTTAGACATACTTAGGAGCTCAAATACACACATACATAAATACATATATATATATGAGTGTTGATTCTCTGTGTTTCTTTTTCCTTTTAATAGTGAATTTTACATGATATCCATTGAAAACAAGTAAATCATAGACAGTATTTTTACAGAAACAAAATATAGATGCTGTGGAAAACTGTTAATATATACTAGTATGTGTTCTCTGTAATGGTCTCTCCACTTGTATTCATACTTCAGTATTTTAAATATAGTGATATTACAAAGTAATAATCATTGATCTTTGAGATTTGATTTTAGCCAGGTAATAAGAAAATATGGGGCATGAATAAGGTGTGGAGTGCTGAGGGTAGGGAGGCAAGCCCTTAAAGGTAAGAAAGTTTGGGATCACTTTCATCAAACATTGACCAATCGAAACCTAGACGTTATGAGGGAGAAATAAATAGGAAAGAAAGAACGAAAGAAAGAATGAAAGAAAGGAAGAAAGAAAGAAAGAAAGAAAGAAAGAAAGAAAGAAAGAAAGAAAGTAGAGGGACATCGATTATCAAGGAAGGGGAAAACGTTTGTTCAGAATGTTGAAGAGAACCAAAGATTTAAAATCAAAAAAGAAAGTTACCAGTAGGAAAAGCAGATTATCAGAAAGCCATCCTTGCTGGCATTTTTCCTTATTATCTCTTAGAACACAGTACTTGGTTCTTGACAATTTGAGTATAAACACGCTTCAGAAATGATGCTTCCCATAAATAGCTAATAGTGCTTATCTAGGGCGGTGGAAGACACAGAATCTTCAATGTTTTTATTATGTTATGGTTTTAAGTACATGTACGCGCTGCCTGTTAAAATTAAAAATTGGTATAGTCTAACTTGAATAAGGAGATTTGATTCATTTGTGTGGTAAGTAGGTTCCAGGTTAAAAAAAATTTGTAAAAATAGTTTTACAAATATTATTTCATGTGATTTTTCCTCCTAACATGAAAGTATTTTGATAATAGTCAACTTCTGTTTTAAATCCTAAGAGGAAAAAGAAAAATCAAGTCTCACAGGTCTAATTACACATTTTTGTCATATTTGTGAATTAAGATTTTTCCTACATTAAAGATATTTTATTGGATTTTGGTGCTCATTTATTAAACATTGAGAAGAACGTTTTCCTGTTTGATAAATATAATTCTAATCTAGGGGTTGAAAGTAAATTTGCAAGTTTTGTGATCACTTTTTAAATGGTCTTTTCTGTGTCTTGTGTGATCAAGAGAAATCCTATGCTATGTTTAACACGTGTTGTTTGCTGGTTAATATTCAAAGGTACTGATGAGAATAATTTTTTGTACTTTCGAAATTTCTTTCTGTATTTTACTCATTTAAAACATTTCTTGTCTATGAAATACAATCATGCTTACTCCTATTTTCTTTTTGTTATGTAGTTACTGGTAAATCCTTTCTCTTTAATGGACTGGTAAAGTGTGCACTCAAAAATCACCTTCTATTCCATTTTTTGGATAGCAGTTTCTTGTAAAATAGAATACTGTCTACATATTGTATATGTGGAAAAATTTATTAATAACCTTATTGTACTGTTTTATTTGGTTTTGTTTGGGATCACATCCACTGTTATTCAAGGCCTACTCTTGGGTCTGCTCTCCATAACTTACTGTACTATGCTGCTTGCTACAGAGCCCAGATTTCATTAATATCTATATTATTATATTATAATTATAATATTATTATAATATTTTATAATATTATTATAATAATTATAATATTATTATATTGGAACAATAATTTAATATTAGATAATTTAATAATATTAATAATAATAGATAATTATATTATAATTATATAATTATATATTATATAATTAATATTATATAATATTACAATATTAATTATTAATATCATAATATTAATTAATATTATCTAATAGTATATATAATATTATATAATTTAATAATATTAATAATAATTTAATATTATATTAGAATAATAATTTAATATTATATTAAAATATTGTAATATTTTATAATATTATTATAATAATTATAATATTAGAAGAGAAAGAAAATTCAAAAATTGGAGTCAAATAAGAGGAAAACTGTCCGTAGAGAGTTGGTTTTCATATACACTGAGATTTTTAAATTAAAAAAAAACTCAGTTCATGTTACTCCCCTCACTCATTTTACAGCATGTTATTTTCACACTCAATATAAGAGCTCCTAATGGAGATTGGAAGTTATGATAGTATAATGGACATCTAAGTCTCTTATAATGAAAAGTCAGGAGCAGAGAAAAGAATGCCACATTTTTTCCCTTGTTATTTCATTTTTTTAATTTTTGTTAAACGTCGTGAGGGACAGTTGTAGACTTACAAATTATTGTGATTCGATTTCATTTATACAATGATGGAGTACCTATCCCTTCAACAGTGCCCATTCTCCAGCACCACGGTTCCCAGTATTCCTCCCACCACCCATACCCCCCATCCCACTCAGCCTCTGTGGCAGGAAATGCTACATTTTTCACTGTTCTATGTGAGCAGGCCTCAAGAATTACCACACTAAAAGTAAAATACATGTCTTAAACTAGTATTTTGTTATTTTCTTAAGAAGTTTCAGAACTCTAATTGTAATGGTACCACTTTAACTTTCCCTTCCATAAATGAACAGCAAGGTTCTGAATACACTTGTGGTTCAGAGATTCTGACTCAAATCATGAAACCTAGAATCTGTACCTCAGCACAAATATCATGCTGGATTAGTGCTTCATTCATACTCTTATTCTATGATATTAACACCCTTTTACTTTTCCATGAAAGTGAATAAATTGACAGTACAATACATTACAAAGCTAAGCTCTATATGGCACTTATTAGTTTGTAAAAGTAAAGTAAAGGCCCTCCCGTTCATCATCAATTTGCTCGAGCGGGCCCAGTAACGTCTCCATTGCAGACTTTGTTTTTACTGTGTCTGGCATATCGAATACTCTCGGCAGCTTGCCTGGCACTCCGAGAGGGGCAGAGGAATCGAACTCGGGTCGGCCATGTTGGCTGCGTGCAAGGCAAATGCCCTACCTGCTGTGCTATCGCTCCAGCGGTATTAGTTTGAAAATCTATAATTACTTTAAAAAAAAAAAAACTTTTGTTTGGAGGACGTTGAATCTGTGTCATAGACCGAAGGGCTCAGGGATTACTCTTGGATCTGTGCTGGGGATTACTGCTGAAGATGCTTAGGAGATCATAGGTGATGCGAAAGATCAAACTGAGGTCAGGTGTGCACAGGGCCATTGCCTTAACAAATGTACTATCACTCTTCCCAAGTCTCTTATTTTTCAAGTTAGTTTACACAGAAATTCTTACAAATACAAAGAAAACTAAAAAACAAGAGCACTACATGACAAACAGTAAGAACTACAACATTTACCTCCAATCTTCGAGCACAGGACTTGTCCATTATCCGTAGAATACCCAGTAACAATCCACTGCCTATTGCTGGTAGGTGCACAGTTGTTGCACCACTAGTTTTGTGGACTGAATATCTCATTTCGGAGGCACTGATTTCTTCCTTGGTTCCTTTTTAGTGATGAATTTACTGGGGATGGAGACTTCCCTGATATCACAACGTTCAGGTAAGACATTTGGTCTGACACAAATTTCCGAATTGCCCACATCTTGCAGTAGCAGGATTCAAAGACCTGTGAGTAATCCACCACCAGAGTTTCAGGAAGTTCCCATAATATCTCCAGCCAAAGTAACCTGGCGCTGACCCCAACTCCAACTCAGGACCAAAAAGTTAAGTATTTTGATCAGATGAAAACTGGGCTTTCAAAACCTCTCGAGACCTACCAGATCCCCGTAGACCTAGAACAATGCAAAGATCTGCAGGTAATGAACACCACTGACACCATCACTCTGAAGCAGGTGCAAGAAAATTCAAGTGGCACCAAGGGGACCTTCGATGCAGAATGGAAGAACAAAAAGGAGGCTTCTGAAACTCTTGAGGGAGAAGCCAAGGCCAAAATCCAGCCAAAAGTCTGAGAATGCTTGCTAAGGGGAGCAGGGATTGTTTGTAATGCTGCAGTCAGTGAGAGGTGTCCTGTGACCACAGCCAAAACTAACAGTAAACCTCACAAAGCTGCCTCCAGCAGGATCAGCAAGAAAAAGAGGCATAGGCAGCAGAAGACAAAAAACACCAGAGAAAAGTCTAAGAAAGCTAATGAGTGTAAGCAGCCAGGGAACAAGGTCAAGGCAGAAGAAAAGCCCACCATTGGCAAGAAGAAATGCAAGAAAAGTCAACCTGAGTTTTTCCAAGAGACTGTTAAAAAGCCCCGCCGCTACCTAGGCGTACACATGCTGGATTCGGTCCAAGTGTTTCATGCTCTGGGGAAGAAGAGTGATCCAAAACCTGGAATCTCTTCCTCCCAGGTCCTGCCTAGCTCAAAGAAGCCTAAAGATGTCAAGCCATCCTCAGCTGTCAAGCCATGGCTAGGTGCTACAGGGGATGGAAAAGGCCTTGAGAAAACTCAGGTCAAAGCACAGAAACCAAGTAGCCATGCTGAAAAACGCTCATCTCCATCCAAGTCTGAGCTGCCACCTCCTGGGAGGTCAAATTGGTACCTTTGCCGTTTCTTACCATGGAGAGACCCCAAGCTAGACCTATTCCTCAGAGACAACAATCTGTGGACCCACATCGTCCTGCTGCATCTTACCCTGCCAAGCCTGGCTCTACCAATGCAGCTCAGCCAACTACTGCCAATTCTTCCCGGTCAAACACTCCATTTTTGTCGATTCTCCCAAACTTGCTCAGTCCATTTCAACCAACCCATTTCGACCAGGTTTGAAGAACCCTACTAGCTGGACTATTCGTCACCCCACAGCTTCTAGATCTCCTCCCTACAACAGCAGCTGGCATTTCCCTCCAGCTGGAACCTCCTCCTGTCTTTGTGGACAAGCGGCAGTTGCCAACCAAACGTCAGAGTCAGTTTCTCCTCCAAGACTTCCGTTTCCAACCGATTCCATGGAGAAAGCCCAATGTTCCCGAGCCAGTCATGTCAAAGCCCATCACTAAAGAGCAGAGACCAGAGCGTGAGGCTATGAAAAGGAAGGCTCAGAAGGAGAATGAGAACGATGCCAAACACACATCTTTGGGTGAAAGTGCAGAAATTTATTGAGAGGGAAAAAGAGATGGACATCTCTTTCTACTATGGCTACGTAATGGGAGTAGCTGGAATGGTAGGTTCCACTTGAGGTACCAGATGGTTTTCCTAGGCAAACACTGACATGCCATTCATATTTTATTTATTCTAATATATTTTTTCAAATTAAAGAGATGCATCATAGTTAATTGGTTGTTAATAAAAGTTATGAATTTTTAGATGCTGTCAACTGTGGTTGTTTTTGGGAGTGGCTGGGTGTTGAAGGATGGGATGGGAAAGAATGGGAAGTTAGAGACAGGAAAAAGGGTGAATAGACAAGACTCTATGAAATACAAACTTGGTCCAGGGTTATAAAGCCCATCAGATGAGAAATTGCATGGGTATGATGAAGAGTGGGGTAGGGTCAGAGGAAGATTATAGCCTACAGGGCATTTGCTCTGCACACAAGAAGGACTCAGTTCATTTCTTGCAGTCTTTTGTGGTCCTCAGAGACCCACCAGATGTGAAACTTGAGCACAGAGCCAGAAATAAGATCATAGCACAATCAAGTATGCCCCATACCTGGTGTCCTCCACAAAAAAAATGGGAGAAATGGCACGATATGCAGTGTTTGGTTGAAAGAATAATTTTGGAATAGGCTGAGGAAGGCAGATGAGTCTAAGATGAAAAGAAGAAAAGTAAAAATTCTTCCATGGAGGCTGTGTTTACACCTCATGGCCACTTTTGGAAAATAACCAAATTTGAGACACATCACTAAAAGGTTTGGGTGGTCTAATCATAAATGATGGCTGGAGGATTCGAACTCATATACTGGGGAATAAACCTACCAGATGAGTGATCAATGCCCTCAGAGTCATTCAAGGATGACTCTTAACAGGGACAAAACCAAGAGAACAATTGAAGCATGAAGCCTGAAGATCAGCTCCTGGGAGATGCAAAGTTAAGTCACCATGTCCTTGGGGCCTCTGTTCAGCACCGCTAGCTGCAACATTTCACTTATTCCCAGCAATATTCAGAGTTGCTGTTACGGTGACACTTCACTAGCGTGTTTTCACAATGCAGTCCATTGCCTCTGTTAGTCTTTGGATTTGTAAACTCCCCAAGGTAGCCAAGCCAGTTATCAGGAAATTTCTGGTGGGAGGAGCTCAAATTATATTAGCTTGAGGGGCTGGTCCTTGGTCTTCCATGGTCCCAGGTTCCTGTAGCCTGCTCTAAACATCGCTGTTAACTGCAGCTCACACAAGAACCAATGTCATAAATAGCTTTGGGCCTGCGTTGCAGGAGGTACCGGACTAAGACATGCGCACTAGGTCACCACTTCCAAAGCAGTAGGTACCGGTTCTCCTTCAGCCGGGAAGGTCTTGGTGGAAAGAGATGGCCCTAGGAGACTCAATGGTGTGATGGATGAATGGAAAGGAAACCGGGACGGGTAGAGAACTGGACAGCTGGTGATCATCATGGGATAGTTGGCGGATGTTTTTAAAATATGTTAAAATATTATTTGTAAATAAGATTCAAAACAAAAACACGAAAATAAGATTGGTTCCAAAGAACAGGTTACATATAAGACCGAGAGAGCTGAAAGGGCTGGCATTCATTCTGGAGCTTTCAATCATACCATTTACTAAATATGTTACTTTCACATCACTTAGCTGTGGAGAGGAATAGTGAGAAACAGAATGCCACCAGAAAAGCAAACTGGATGACCACCTTCAAAAAAAGCCAGGTGGAAGGTGTCACATGGATCCCAAGTGCAAATATATGTTAACAGGAACATATTTTTAACTAACTCTGTTTGGTACCAGTAAATACTTTGTTGAAAATGGGGGGAAATGAACGCAGTTTCTCACTGACCTGAGACGAACCAGTTAATAGATATTCCCAGGAAAGGATTGTTGACTGGCTGAGAACAGAAAAACGTGAATAGTGTTTTGGTACCTTTAATGTGTGGCTAGAGGAAAATTGTCCCAGTCAACTCTCAAAACTAACAAGCTTCAACTCCCTTGAAAGTAAGTTGTATTCACTGAGGAAAAAATGCTGGGAGAAAAGTCTGAAATGATGAGAAAAGAGACAATAAGTGTAAAAGGAAGGGCTTGAAATTTGGCGAAAACAAAGCTTGAATCAACAAGATCTAGTGGGGAACATGATCTACTCGGAATGGGATCTGTGGAGGAAAAGAGCAATATCAGGGATGTGAACAAGGAAAACCAAGTTAATGAAGACTTAGCTAGCTGACTACTCCATGGGCAACATGGTTCCAAGAATACCAGAACTTACCAAGGAATTTACTTTAATTTTCTTTTTTTATATGGTCAATTACAACATGTATTTTTGCCTTCTTAAAACACAATTTGGAGAGTTCATTTCTTTCTCAATATTCTGTTCATTTGTGTAAGCCTCTTAAACAACTGTTGGATAACAGAATTATTTGATCAGACTTATTTTTTACTGTAATGTTTAGTTGAGATTACTGAAAACTAGGTGTAAAGTGAAGTTTGTCTTGATTGGTACAAGTAGAGAAGGGAGGACTAGGGATGGAATTAGAGATTATAGGCTACCACATTTAGTTCCTAATAAAACAAGTAAAGCACAGTGTCCCAAATAGACTATTGAAAAAGATATTCATCTCTATTTAACCTGTAAATTCAGCATTTTCTATATTAAATTAAAAATGAAAGAATGTTCCTATATTTGGTCTTTTAAAGACATTCCAGGTTGGTTAAGGAAACAAACACTGCCTATGAAATCATAACAACGTAACTATAAAAACCTGATTACTACTTAAATTTCCAAGAAAGTCAGTGCTAAGAATTATTTGTCTGGATTTCCTTAGTGTGCATGATCACTTAATCACTTAACATCTCATTAGTCGTCGATTTGCTCCAGCAGGCGCCAGTAACGTCTCCATTTTTCCCTGTCACGTGCTAGTGTAGCGCAATGGCATCTGTTCGGTCCGGGAACATGAAGGGCCTCAAATCGATCATTTATGATCTTGACGAAGAAGTCTGACCATCTGGTAGGTGGGTGGCCACGCGGTCTTTTGACATTCCGTGGAGTCCAGTCAGTAACAGCTCTAATCCAGCGGTCGTCTTTAAATCTCATTCCGTGACCAGCCCATCTGATTTTCGACACCTTGGCAAATGAGACAGCGTCCCTGATTCATGATCGTCGGCGGATGTCATAACTCCGGATTCTTTCTCTCATTTGAGTGAAACGTAATATTCCAAGCATAGCTCTTTCTATTCTTCTTTGGGAGACCTGAATAGAGATCTCATCCTGTTTGCGGAATGCCCAGGTTTCTGAGGAATATTTTAATGCAGGAAGAACAGTGGAATCAAAGAGATGTGCCCAAAGCCAGAGGTTCATCATCCTCTTAGCTATTTCTTCGACGTTCTTGAAGGCATTCCAAGCTGCTCTCTTCCTCCTGCGCAGCTCATGTGCCAGGTCATTTGTCATGTTGACCTCTCGACCTAGGTACACATAGCTGTTGAATTCGGAGATGGTTGTTCCATTGAAAGTGAATGGGGCGTCAGGAACGAGGCTGTTTCTCATAAACATTGTCTTCGTAAGATTCAGCTGTAGTCCTACCTTTCCATACACACGGTCAAAGTCGGCCAGCATTTGTGCCGCTTGGCTGATGTTTGGTGTTATTAAAACAATGTCATCAGCAAAGCGGAGGTGGTGTAGTTGCTGACCATCTATCTTCACTCCCACTCCTTCCCATTCCAGTCGTCGCATGATGTTACGAGGGTGGCACTGAAGATTTTTGGTGAAATGGTATCACCCTGCCGCACCCCTCTCTTGACGTCAAAGATCACTTCTTTGTAGAATGGTGAGATCCTGGTAGTGAATCCGCAATACAGCTCACGGAGGATCCTGATGTATTGGGCTTGAATGCCCTGATTGGCTAGGGCTTCAATGACCGCTTCCGTCTCAACAGTATCAAAGGCCTTCTTTAAATCAATGAATGTTAAACAGAGTGGCATCTTGAACTCCCGAGAAACCTCAATGAGTTTGGTTATCGTGTGGATATGGTCGATGGTGCTGAATCCTTTGCGGAACCCGGCTTGCTCGCACGGTTGTCCTTCATCTATTGTTCTGCCAATCCTATTTAGGATGACTCGAGTGAACAACTTGTAGATGACAGACAATAGGCAGATCCAGCGATAGTTGCCAATGTCATGGATGTCTCCCTTCTTGAACAGTAGTACGGTCCTGCGGGTTTTCCATTGGGACGGAACCTTGCATTCAGGCAGGTAGCGAGTGAAGAGCCGAGGCAGTGTACTGATGAGTACTGACTGCAGGTTCTTCAGGTGCTCAGGTCTGACCTTGTCTGGGCTGGGTGCTGTTTGTTCCTTTACCAACGAAATGGCGCGTGGGATTTCGGAAGGGAGACCTTTGGGAACGACATGCCCATCCTGTGGAATTTGGTATGTCAGCCAGTGGACATGGCTGTCGAAGAGATTTGAGTAGACGTCATGGATAATCTTCTCCATTGCCGTTCTGGAGGATGTGATGGATCCATCAGGACGTCGGAGGGCAGTCATCTTGGTCTTGTAGTTGGCGAAGGACAGGTGGGTGTTACGAATACTTTTCCCGGCTTCTGCCGCATCTACCAGTACTTCTGCTCTTCTTTCTTTGAGGTCTTCCTTTATCGCATCTCTGCACTGCTTTGCAAGCTTGGACGTTAGCTTGCGGTTGCCTGAGGCATGCCCAAAAACACGCTGGCGAATTAGCTCAAGAGTTTTCGAAGATAGGCGATTTTTTGTGGCTATCTCTCTCTTGCCGTTCCTCGCACATTCATGGATGTGCTGAATCAGTGTATCGTATTCCTCGTCAATGTTGTCAACAAAGGCATCTTCCCATGTTGCCGCAATAGTATCAAAGAGTTCACACTTTGTGGTCATTCTGGCAGTTCTCTTTTTGAACTTTGCAGCCCTTTCTCCCTGCTCTGTGAAGTAGAATTTTGCATGAAGGTGATGGTGGTCCGATCCCGTTCGAATATTGGGACAACAGTGACATCTGTCAGGAAAAACCGCTGATTGAATATGATGTGGTGTATTTCGTTGTGGAATCTTCCACCGAGAGATTCCCATGTCCATCGTTTAGATTCTGCCTTCTGGAACTGTGTTACCATGAATGGTTTTGGTCGACATGATGAACTCAGATAGTCTATCACCCTGTTCATTCCATTCTAGGCCATGGGTCCCAATGTGAAGTTCTTCAGCAGATCTTCTCGGTCCTATCTTGGCATTAAAATCACCCACAATGATCTTGTAGAAGGTGTGATCTTCTTTATAGAACTTCTCTAGATCCATGTAGAACTTCTCGATTTCTATTTCATCATAATGAGATGTTGGTGCATAGACAACGAAGGCAGGCAGTGAGCCACATCTATTCAAATGTAAACTTCCGATTTGGGTTGTTATTCATTCGAATGAATCAATGCTCTTGGCCAAGTTTGTGTTGACAAGGACACTGACGCCTCCAGCACCTTTTTTATAGCAAGTTCCCAGGAACAATTCTTCTCCAGTGTCGAAAACGGCATGGTGAGATTCTTGCATTCTTGTCTTGGTCAGACCAATGATGTCGTACTTGATCATTTGCGCTTGTACCATCAGGTCCTTGTTGGATGCATCTGATGCTAGCGTACATGCATTGAAAGTACATTTTTGTACATTTTGCAGATGATCATTTTTGTCTTACTTCGTTGTGGCAGCCTAGGTTGGCCTTGAGATTTTGTCGGCGTCTCTTTTCTCATCCTTCTCAGTGCTGCCATGTCGGTGGAGCCTTCGGGATTAGGTGAATGTACATGATACAGGGTTAGTGTACATGATAGTCATATGAATACACCTGTGTGAAAATATTGCTGGTATCTAGAGAATAGATATATAGAAATTAGATCACATAGCTGAGTGTGATCTCAAATTTTCTACACACTCCCATGACCCACACACCCAAAGACTTATACTAATCCTTATAGATCCATGACTTTTCCTCCTCCCCTCTCCCAAAGTCTTTTAAAATTTCTTTTCAAGTACTAATGTAATGCGCTTTAGAAAATATTGAGTTAAGCTTAATTGTTGTCATTTAGCTTTTAGATAGAGAACCAAGAAAATCTTATTAAAAGTGTATTTTTGTATTCTTTGAAAATGGTAATAAAAACATTATCCTTGAGTCCCGCAATAGACATTATATAAAGAATGTTGTGAGGAATTCCCTGTACAAATCAGTACTTTAAGAAATAAATAACTTCTCTGAATGAGGATGAACTGGGACATTTCAAAGTATCAATCAGTGAATCAAAGATGAATCATACCATCCTATAGATAAAAATGATCTTGATGTAATCTAGTCAACACCATTACATTTTTTTCTTATACCAGCTGAGAGCACTTTTAATTTTTTAGTTTTTATTTATTTTTATTAATGAAACACCATGAGGTGCAGTTGTAGACTTACATACCTTTGTACTTGGTTTTCAGTTATACAAGAATCAAGTACCAATCTCTCCACCAGTGAACATTCTCCACCACCAAGGAACCCAATGACCCTCCCACCCCCCATCTCCCCAACTTCGCCCCAACTCAGGGTATTCCCTTTTGCTTTTTCTTTGTTTTAGGGTGTTGTGGTTTGCAATGGAGGTCAATACCATTACATTTTCAAAGAAGAACATAGGCCCCTATATGTTCAAGACACTACTACTGTCCTGCGGTTCTTTCCAGCATGTACCCTGCTCCAAGCCGGCCCTTTGGAAATATGCTGGGAAGGACAAGTGGGTGTTCCTTTCCTCACACTGACCTGGAAGACTTTTGCTGATTCTCAGCCACATCAACTATTTCATTTGTTTCCTGATATCACCTCCTGTCCTTTATTTTTTTAAAAAAAATATTTGATTTGTTTCGGGAATATAAAGAAAAAAATTAAATGGACAAATAATACAAAAGCAAAATCAAACCTTTACACTCTGACATCAAAATCGTCCTAATAGGAGGGGAAGTAAATGACTGAAATGCGTAGGGGTGTGTTGTTAGTTGGTTGTGGACAGTAGCTGGATATTTGACAGTGCATGGAGTATGAATACACAGTTCCAGAGATGAGGAACTCTGTACTTGAAGCAAATACAGTTTGTAAACTAGTCATCAGAATTATATGTCCATATGAAATTTATCTACATATGCTTTGTGCCTTCCTTGCATGTATGTGTTATGCATTCCTTTATCATGGCCTCAGAAATGCATCTGAGGGCACTCGGAAAATTAGTTGAGCCCCAAGTATGGGGAGAGAAGTAGTAAATAATTGGAGGAGAAAGAAATATGAGTTGGAGCTTAAGAGCCGTGTAAGAGGAATATATAGATATGTATGTGTGTGTAAATACACATATATATGTATAAATATATATATGGGCTGGAGCCATAGCACAGTGGGTAAGACGTTTGCCTTGCACGCGACCAACCTGGGTTCGATTGCTCTCCTCCTCTCAGAGAGCCCGGCAAGCTACTGAGAGTAACCCTCCCTCATGGAAAAGCCTGGCAAGCTACCTGTGATGTATTCAACATGCCACGAACAGTAACAACCAGTCTCACCATAGGGACGTTTCTGGTGCCTGCTCGAGCAAATCAGTGAACAATGAGAGGACAGTGCTACAGTGCTATGGTTAATTCAAACTTTGTTTATGCAAAATATGAAAGAATCAAATAAATATTCTATAAATCTGATTATACCTATTAAATTAATATAACTTTAAATAGTGTTTAGAAATAAAGTTGAAGAATTTACGGCTATAGAAAGATATTGACAATATATCAAGAAACACATGGATTTTTGAGGAGCAAGAACACGTACCTGTTGTCCTTTCTTAAGGTTTTTTTTGGCTTTTATAGAATATGTTTTCCCTGAGTTTTTGTTAATCGCTTCCGTTTTTCAGAAAGCATCATAATAAATTTTATTTTTTAAAAAAGTAAATAAAGTTGCGTTTGTGAATGGATTATGTATGTTTGGAACCTGGGAAGTATTTTCCTATGTAAGTTACATTAAACATGATATTTATAACAGAAATACAATCTGCATTACTATTCACAATAGCCAGAAGAAACTATGGTATACCTACACAATTGAATACTACGCAGTTGGCAGGAAACTGACATCATGAAGTTTGCTTATAAATGGATGTACAGGGAAGAATATCATGCTCAATGAAGTCAGTCAGAAGGAAAGGGGTATACTGATTGGACTACCCCATTTTTTAGATATAAAAAAAACAGAATATGAGACTAATACCCAAGGATAGCAGAAACACAGGCCAGGAGAATTGGTCAATGGTTGGACGCTTGCCACAAGTGCTGAAGGCGAGCATTTGGAATAAAGAAGGGACCGCTATGACAATGATAGTTGGAAGTGATTACTCTCGGTGAGAACTGAGTCCTGAAAGTAGGTAAAGGAATAAACGTGAGAACTTCTCCCTCTCTGTATTACAATCCATAATGCCCAAAGTATGTGTGTGAGAGAGAGAGAGAAAGAGAGAGAGAGAGACAGAGAGAGAGGTGCCTGCCATAGTGTAGAGAAAGCAGGCTGTCAGGTGGGGTTTGGGGTTGGGAGAGGGAGTGGTGGGAGAGAATCTGGGGACATTAGCAATGGAACTGTATACTAGTGGAGGTTAGGTGTTAAAATATCCTATGATTGAAACTGAATCATGAAAAGGTTTGTAATATGTGTCTCCTGCAGATTCAATACAAAAATATCATATTTAGTTTCTACCACCATGACTAACCTATGAATTTGCTGAAATTTATTTTTATCACCTTGGCTGGGCTCATTACATGGATGTCTATGTGGTAAAACTTTTTCCATTTTATGCGGACTGAAGAGACAAAAATAATAGGGTTCGGACTTCTGGTGGAAGGAGAGAAGAGCACAAAACACCCTGTTGACCACACCTCAGCAGGGTCACCTAACTTGCATAATGACAGACCTCCTTCACTGATTTCTTCTTTTGTAATGTGGAAAAATGAAAAGACTTTGCAGGCTGACAGGGGGTTGTCCCCTCCAGTAAACACTATTTTCTTTTAGATCAGAATTGATTAAAGATTATTTGAAAAATTTGGAGCTTAATGATTTGTTCTCACATATTTCCCCTACATAGTGTCAGTGGGCATTGATCCAGGAAGGCCAGCATGAAAAAGTTGAGGTGTATGTCTTAACCACCAATGCCAACACTACTGTAAGTATGGAACCCAAAGTACAATAGTAAAACTTCAAAATGTGTTTGTCAATGAAATCGGTGGGAATGCAGGGAGAAATGGGTAATCTGTTGGTGGAAAGATGCAGACACTGGTGGTGTGATTAGAATTGGAATATTGTATGACAAAGCTCCATTATAAATGACTTTGAAAATCAAAATTGCCTAAATTTAAAATAAAAGAGAAGTCAACTTATGTCTATATTTCAAGAAAGCTTGTCTTAGCAAATTTTGGCAGGGAGACCATAGTTGGTAGAAAGAGGGAGAAAGAAAGGGAGATTTGACAGTTGGGAAGAGAAGCCTGGATATCATGGAAGAGATGAAAGCTGATCTTAGAAGATTTGGAGCCCTCAGAATTTAGTGAGTTAAATGGTGAGAACATTGCAGTTTAGATACTTAAATAGTGAGATTGGTTTCAGTCATCAGCACTGTATATATAGAAAGAGTTCAAAGACCTCACAGATATTCAGGCTATAATAACTAACAAGGGAAGCGTTTTTTTTTTCCTGAAGCACTATGTAAGGATAATATATTGCCAGGAAAATGATAAAATGTTGGTTCTCTTTTTCACAGATTAATACATTAGAGATGAAAACTTTTATACAAAGGAATCTATCATCTTGTCCTGTTGCTCTGTTTTCTTGTCATCATTCCATTCTCCCCCATGACCCTACCTAATCAGGGCTCTCCACATTTCTCAGCAGTATCACCACATAGCCTAAGAGCATGTGTTAACTGCCGGTAGCTCACAGCTCTCATGTTTGCACCCCATCCAAGCCAGAGCCATCCTTCTGAAACCATGGATATTTGCTGAAGGCCCCTTCTTCCTTGAAGTGGCAGTCATGGTTTACCTATTCTTAATCATTGTGTTTACAAATTTAGATGAATGTCACTATACTAGTGACAGGGATTTTCCAAACTATGGTAAGCATAAACATTTTTCTTTCCCCCATGAATTTTGGGCTAGTTATTTTATATCCACTGCTAATAATTTGTGATAATGAGGAAACAGAACTGAAGTAAAAACAGGGACATTTGTCAATTTGGTGCCATGACTAATCAGTCTTACTATAAGTATATATTTCTAGAAAAAAAAAGCAGAAGAAAAGGAATTGGTTTCTAGCAAAGAATGCCAAACCTCTGCCAAGAAATCCTTTGAAAATAAAAATTCTGACTATGTACTGAACATGATTGACAATCAATGCCTCTTTTGCAGACCACAACACCCGAAAGGAGAGAGAGAACAAAATGGAATGCCCTGCCACAGAGGCAGGGTGGGATGGGGAGTATTGGTGTGGGAGGGATACTGGAATCCATGGTGGTGAAAAATGGGCATTGGCGGAGGAATGGGCATTTGATCATTGTATAATCGAAACCCAAGGACAAAAATTTGTAAATGTACAGCTGTACATCATGGTGTTTCACTAAAAATATTTAAATAAAAATAATGTAAAGTTTTTTTCTGTCTGCAAGAGATCAGCAGATTGGAAGATGAGTGAAGGCAAAAGATTAAATTGGTTTACTTTTATTTTTCCTTGAGTATATTAATTTGATTTTGGAGTCAATTTATATGACAGTTCATCAAGACACAGAAATTTTTAGCGCTTCTCTTGTTTAAAAGTATAGTGATACACCATATCTCTATCTCACATTATTTTTATTTCTGATAGTTTGACACAAAAGATACGTCAAAATCATAGATAAATGTAAATTATTTAAATACTTTTTTGATTATGTAAAATTACCTTATAGAATTACATTATAGAATTTCATAAATTTTAGGATTATGCAGAATCAACGTGCATGTATCATATTACACTCACTACTGAAAGGCCTACTCTGTCATTCACCATTGTTCAGTTTTTCCACTTTGATTATATTTTTCGATCTGGTAACTATATAGTCTCATAGTTTTAAAGTTTGTTTTTATTGCTTTGAAAAGATCAAAATTATGCAATTTTCAACATTGAATGAAACTAGAGGATATCATGCATGTAAAGTTAGCCTTAAGGAAATGAACAGATACAGAGAGATTTTTCTCATATGTGGGATGTAAAGACACACAGCAAGGTAGAAACAAAGGTTCAAGAGCAATGTAAGGGGAGAACTGATCCACACAATTGAGTCAGGGGATTGAGAGTGAGGGATTCTGGGGGATTGGGGGAGAGGGAGGGTTTATTCTTTGAGAGAATGAGGAGTGTCATTTTGGAATTATGTGTATGAGAAACCATTGTTAATTGAATTATATATCATAGAATATAAATAATGTTTTAGACGTTTGTCTGTCTCATTTTATTCTTTTAATTTGTTTTCTCCATATGCCACATATGCATGAACTTGCAGGATGCCTATCTTTCTCTGCCTGGTTTATGTCACTAAACATAATTTCCTCATGTTATCCATTTTATATACAAATAATAAGAAGATTTCACTTCATACAACTGAGTAGTATTCCATTGCTTTACTACCTTTCATTTTCAAAATTTGTGGTTTAAAAGATACAAATATTGGTTTTAACAATGCTCTGGTGTTTTAAATTTTTTAGTTCAGTGAAGCTAAATAGATTTTACTGAAAAACACTCAGAAACTTGTGAAACAGGTGTAGGGTGGAATGGAATATTTGTTCAAGCGAGAACAGTCATTTAACAAAGCAAGCAAAGAGAGACATAGAGAAAGGAAGCACGGTATTTCTTCTTATGAGAACAAAAGCTTGAGGACCAAGCCCACTCTGGTAGTTTAGGAATAATCACTTGGAGTGGTATGAACTTAACTTGTGCACTTTAGGGGCGAACCTGAGTGAAACTATTAGAAGTACTTTTAGGAGCATGATAAACTGGAGTCTGCACTTGGAGTGAGGTGGGTAGAGAGTTCTTTGGGGAGATCCGTACTATGGAGAACAGTAATATTATAACATTAATGATAGTGTCTTACCGTGGGATTCCAAAAAATCTGTAACAGTGGCGTCAGAAATGATAACATTCTTAGGTATTTGGATTTCCAGTGGAAACAATGGGAAAGCTGAGTTTATGCTCTGGATGCCTCCACCTGAAACAAGGTCAACAAATCATGAATGAAAAATTACAAGTTACATGGATCAAGGATTCTGATCCCAGTGGAAGGCTAGCTTTCGGGTGGACAATTTCTACTGATGGCCTGATGTAGATTCTGATCCTGGGATACGTAACAGAAAGGAGGTAGTGACAGGTATCCTCAGAAGTGAAGCCTCTGAGACAGAATTCATTCATGCCAACTTATGAGTTATCAATGTTTGCTCATGGCTGCTAACATTATAACATGCCATTCAATGATTCTGTGGTTTCAATTTACTGTGTCAATGTATAGATGAAGTTTCTAAATGGAAGGTTAAAATCTGAGGCCCTCAAGATGATGAATTATGGGGAGGGGGGAGCTGGAGCGATAGTACCGCAGGTAGGGCATTTGCCTTGCACACGGCATACCCAGGTTAGATTCCAAGCATCCTGTATGGTCCCCCCAAGCACCCTGAGGAGTAATTCCTGAGTTCAGAGACAGGAGTAACCACTGTGCATCGCCATGTGTGACCCAAAAACGCAAGAAAATGATGATCTGGGATTGATCCTTAGCATTGCAAACAGCATTATTTTTTAATTTTTAATTTTTTTCTTTCTTTCTTTCTTGCTTGCTTGCTTTTTTGTTTCCCTTAGCTTTTATGTCATTAAGGGATCTTCCCACATTTTTCTCCATATATCTTAAGAATTCAGGTATGATAGTGAGGTCTTTAATACATTTGATATGACTTTGTGCCTGGCACTATAAAGAGGTCTGAGTTCATTTTTTTTGCATGTTGCTGTCCAGTTTTCCCAGCACCAGTTGCTGAAGAGACTTCCTAGCTCAACTTCATATTTCCTGAGCATTTATGAAAGATTAGGTAATAATAATCTGAGGGCCAGGTTCAAGATATTTGACTATATTCCATTGATCTGAGGCCTGTCTTTATCTGAATATCATGGTATTTGGATGACTACAACTTTGTAGTAGGGATTGAAGTTGGGGAAGGTGTTCCCTTCTTCTTTTTACCAAAGATTGCTTTAGCTCTACATGGGAGTTTATTGTTGTTTATGAGTTTCAAGAGTGTTTAATCTATTTATTAGAAAAATGTTATGGGTATCCTTATAGAAAGTGCATTAAATCTTTATAGAGCTTTGGGGTGTATTGCCATTTTGACAGTGTTAAACCTCTCAATCCATGAGCATGGGATGTGATTCCATTTCCTCATATACTCTCTTATTTCGTGAAGTAGTGT
This sequence comes from Sorex fumeus, assembly GCF_029834395.1. NCBI lineage: Eukaryota > Metazoa > Chordata > Mammalia > Eulipotyphla > Soricidae > Sorex > Sorex fumeus. Next base: position 17,242,151 of record NW_026606078.1, read on the forward strand.
TTTGTAGGTATTTTTTTTTGGTATAGTTCCTTAACCTTTTTAGTTGATTCCAATATACTTGATTTTCTGAGGTATTATTGTGAATGGGATTGTTTTTCTTTATCTATTTTTTCTCTTTCATTATTAATATATGGGAAAGCTATGGAGTACCAGATATTGATTTTGTAATATGATACTTTACTAAACAAATCTATTGTTCCCAGGAGCTTTTTTGGAGATTCTTTGGGATTTTCTAAGTATAGTATCATGTTATCTCCAAATAGTAAAAGCTTGAGTTCTTCCTTTTTTATATGGATGCCCTTGATATCTTTTCTTTTTACCGAAATCCTATGGCAAGTACTTCAAGTAATATGTTGAATAGGTGTGGTGAGAGTGGGTAACTTGTTTTGTGCCTAATTGTATTCTGGGATTCTAGCTCATTGATTTCTGCTCCAAGCATTTAGTTTTCTCCCCGTTGAGAATAATGCTTGCTGTGGGTTTGTGGTAGTTTGCTTTGACCAGATTGAAGAAAGTACTTTCAACTCCCATTTTGTTGAGAGTTTTTCATCATGAATGGGTGCTGGATCTCATCAAATGCTTTATCTGCATCTATCGATATGATGATATGACTTTTATCTTTATTTTATTGAGATGGTGTATTCTGCTTATTGACTGGAGAACGTTAAGCCATCCTTGCATCCGCAAGATAAACCTACTTGGTCATAGTGTGTGATCTTTTGTTGAGTTTCTGGATTCTCTTTGCTGGTATTTTCTTGAGAATCTGTGTATCTGTATTCATCAAGGAAATAGGTCTGAAATTTTCATTTTTTGTGGTGTCTCTGTCTGTTTTGAGTATTAGGGTGATCTTTGCCTCATAGAAACTATTTGGGAGCATTTCTGTTTCTTCAATTTCCTGGAAAATCTTGAAAAATGTTGTCAGCAGTTCCTCTTTAAAGGATTGAAATATTTCACTATTGAATCCATCTGGGCCAGGGATTCTGTTTGGGGGTATATTTTGACCATCATTTCAATTTCCATGGTAGTGATAGGTTCAAGTATTCCAAATCTTCTTGGTTCAGCTTTGGGAGGTAATTGGAATCCATTAATTTATCAATTTATTCAAGATTCTCTCATTTCCTGCTGCAAAGATTGTCAAAATAATCTCTGATGATCCTATGGATTTCTGTACTTTCTATTAGGATACCCCCCCTTTGCATTTCTGTTTCTATTTATTAGAATTCTTTCTGTTTCTTTGAGAGGCTTCTAGAGGTTTATTGATCTTGTTTATTTTCTCAAAGAACCAGTTTTTATTCTTATTGATCTTCTGAATTGTATTTTGGGATTCTAGCTCATTGATTAAGTTTTATTATTTCCTTCCTCCAGCCTAGTTTGGACTACTTTTGTTGGTTATTTTTCAAAATCTTGAGCTCTAATTTATTCATGTAGGCCCTTTCTTTCTTCCTGATGAATTCTGGCAGAGTTATAATCTTTCCTCTTAACACTTCTTTTGCTGTGTCCCACAAGTTCTGGTAGCTTATGTCCTCATTCTCATTTGTTTATGGAAAATTTTTATTTCCTCTTTGATTTCTTCCCTAAGCCAACAGTTGTTCATTACTTCCCTTAAAGAAAATATTTCCTTGCTGAGCTTCAGTCTGTTTGATCTATCGAGAAGTGACAAAGAAGTGTTGAAATCTACTACTAGTATTGTGTTGCTATCAATGTATTTCTATAAGTCTATTAGAAGTTGTTTTAAAGTATTTTGCTGGTCTGTCATTAGGATCATATACATTGAGGAGGGTGAGTTCTTTCTGATGTACATATCGCATGATCATTAAGAAATGACCTTCACTGTCTCTGATAACCTTTAGCCTGAAGTCCATGTGGTTTGATACTAGTATGGCCACTCCAGCTTTGCGGGGGTGATATTTTCTTGAACACTTGTTTCCCAGCCTTTTACTTTTAGCCCATGGGTGCTCTGATTGTTCAGACATGTTTCTTGCAGGCAGCAGAATGTTGGGTTCAGTTTTCAAATTCATCTTCCTATTCTGTGCATCTGAATTGGCACATTTAGTCCATTGACATTGAGAGAGATTGTTGTTTTGGGGATTTGTGCTCTCTTTATGTAGAATTTTTAAATTTGTGGGGATTGTCTTAGCTTAAAGTATACCTGTTAATTCTTCTTGCAACAAAAATATGGAATGCTTTACAAGTTTGCATGTCATCTCTGTGCAAGGACCATGCTCATCATTGTATCATTTCAATTTTTGTATATGTGTTATCAAACCTAGTAGGAGTTAATTTTTCCATATTTTTCTCTTCTTATTACTTTGAGTGTTGTCCTTCCTCACTCCTATGGCAGACAATGATTCCTAATCAAGGAATGTATTTCAAAGCAGCATGAATAAATAGATTTAGAACTTTAATGTCCCAAGGAATGTATTTCAAAGCAGCATGAATAAATAGATTTAGAACTTTAATGTCCCAGAAATAAAAATATGGTTTTTATTATATTATCGTTTACCATACTCTAGGCATCAGTTTTACAAAATAATTCTTTTGGTAGATGGTATATGAGTTTGTTTAATGTTGTTCCCTGAATCCTTCATTAAGAACATTAAAATAGAGCCTTTTGCTGTTCTCACCTCAGTCCTGTGTACATCTCCAGGAAAAGGTGGATGGTTTTGTCTGCACTTTCACCACCTTGAATGTATGTAGGATTTTTCTCCTGAAGGATGAGGTGAGGATCATATTGATGATTTCATTCCAACTTATTACAAGTTCAACTTGAATGGAAGGTGAGACTCATGAGGCTCCTATAAAGGACAGAACAAAGGGTCTCAGTGAAGTTTAATGGCCAACTCACATTAACAACATAGATGACTCAAAGTAACCTGTGTGCATCTTTGTGTGTAGTGGGTTTCATATCTACTGATAGTGATTCTCAGTCATGACACATGGGCAAAACAGACCTGTAATTAAAAATCTAGTTCTCTGAGCAGAGTGGGGTCTCTGAGGTGATTGAACAAATGTGTAGTAAATTATTACTAAGCACATAAGTATTTTGAATGATGTGTACTTTTCGATCTAAAATTAATTTCAAATATGTCTAAAACGACAGTGTCCTGACCTCGCACCTGGCTTTCCTCACCGAGGGCCCTTGGAGGTGCCGGGGTGAGTTTCCCTCACCGCCCTGATTAGAGCCCCGGCAGCTGAAGACCTCTGCAACCAGCCATAGGTACGCTTAAAGACCACCCTTCCCAAGCTTGACGGAGCCTCATGCATGAAGGAACTCGAAGAGGAACCCAAATGTGCGGGACCGGGGCATGAGATCTCCATGGCTGCTCAGATCAAGACTGTGCCCCCTCCTTCCAGATCCCCCATCTTCTAATAATTAAGTGCTACAACCACGAACTGCCCCTGGATCCATGTAATGCCATCAATGGCCAACATCCAGAGACTGGATCTTATTTAGAAGACAGCAACTCTGATTGTCCAGTTCTCACTCTCAGAGAACCTGGTAGGCTTCTGCGAGTATCTTGCCCGAATAGCAGAGTCTTTGTTTCTGGTCACTGTTTCTTTTGAGGTACAGAAGCTGCTTAATTTAAGATAGTCCCCTTTGTTTATCTCTGTTTCCAGTTGCTTGGCAAGTGGCGTGTTATATTTGAAGATACCTTTAGCTTCAATGTCGTGGAGGGATTTGCCGACCTTGTCATCAATGAACCTGAGGGATTCTGGTCTGATGTTGAGGCCTTTGACCCATTTTTATCTGACTTTTGTGCATGGTGTTAGGTAGAGGTCTGAGCCGTTTTTTTTTTTTTTTTTGCATGTAGCTGTCCATTTTTGTCTGCACCGTTTGTTAAGGAGGACTCCCTTGATCCACTTCACATTTCAGCTCCCTTATCAAAGATTAGATGATTATATATTTGAGGGTGTGTGTTAGTATATTCAATCTTTTTCCATTGGTCTGCAGCTCTGCCTTTGTTCCAGTACCATGCTGTTCTCATTATTATCGTTTGTAGTAGAGTTTGAGGTTGGGGAAGGTGATGCCTCCATTGTCTTTTCCCCAAGAATTGCTTTAGCTATTCGTGTGCGTTTGTTGTTCCATGTGAATTTCAGGAGTGCTTGATCAATTTCTTTGAAGAATGTCATGGGTATCTTTATAGGGATCAAGTTGAATTTTTACAATGCTTCTTGGAGAATTGCCATTTTGACAATGTTAATTCTCCCATTCCATAAGCAGTATATATGTTTCCGTTTCCTCGTGTCTTTTTTAATTTCCTGATGTATAGGTCCTTTACCTCTTTAGTTAAACTGATTCCAGGGTTCTTGATTTTCTGAGGCACGATTGTGAATGGGATTGCTTTTTCATGTCACTTTCTTCTCTCTCATTACTTGCATATAAAAAAGCCATAGACTTTTGGGTATTGAGTTTATAGCCTACAATTTTACTAAAAATGTCTATTGTCTCTGGGAGTTTTTCGTAGAGATTTTAGTATTCTCTGAATATAGTATGATATCTTCTGTGAATAGTGAGAGATTATTTCTAACATTCATACAAGAAAAACCCTTAATATCTTTTTCTTATCTATTTTCTCTTCCAAGTACTTCCAGTACTACATTGAACAGAAGTGCCAAAATGAATTTTTACTTAGCACTTTCTGTCTGTAAATTTCTATGCTAAGAACGGTGGAATAAACAGTGATATCTTAGTAATTTACAAGTAAATTATGAAGACAGATAATTTAAAAGAATTTCTTTGTATAAATTTCCAAAATGTGTAGCTTTTATTAAATATATTAAGAATAAATCGTAGGTCTTGATTATACCAGGAAGATTATTTTCCTGTTAGAAGTTACCCTTCTAAAATGCAAGAAAGAGACACATTTTGAAAATGTTGATTATTCGTTCATTAATTCAATGAATATTTGTTAGTCTGGTGGTGCAGTGCCTGCAGGAAGTCAACCTGTACCCTCAGGTGAATACATCAACAGTCTGATGGTGTCTTCATGCTTCCTGATAACCTCAAATCGCCACTGTGCCTCTGGCTGGCTCCCAACAACTCAGGACTACGTTTCCCGAGAAATTAAACTCCCAAAAGATATGTGGGAGCCATGTTCACAAACCACCCCAGGCTCAGCTATACAAGCTAATGCATTGGTCTTGTTTCAGAGACCCATAGACAAATCTGGAACATATCAACAGCCACAGTTAACCTTGGACCTGTAAAAGTCTGAACACACTAGGGTAAATCGGAGGGAGGCAGGTTAGTTTGGTGCCCACCCAACCAGAACCCAGTGCAGCCACTTGCTCCCACAATCCAAAATCGCCACCATGCTCTCCTCTGGTTTCCATCGTCTCAGGATGCTTCTCACTGAAATAAAACAGCTGAAAATTCGGATATGCGGGTTTTGTGACTGAAATCTCCAGGCTTTCTCTGGGCAGGATGGGCATCCCACCCCCACTGCCCTGTACTTATAGAAGCCTCAGCAGTCATTTCCATACCTCAAAGCTACTCCAGGCTTACCTTCCTGATAAAAATGCTAAATTCCTTGAACAAACATGATGACCTCTTAGTACCTGTAAGAGACCCTTAATGCACAAAATAAACAGGAGACAGAGAGAAAAAATTAAAGAGCCTGCCATAGAGACACACTGGGGGTGGGGGTAGGGTATTGGGGGATGATTTTAGGGAACCAGGAATATTGGTTTTTGGAAATGTACACTAGAGGAGGGACGGATGTTGGATCGATGTATGACTGGAAGCAAATTATGAATAGATTTGCAATGGTCTATCTCACAGATATTGGATAAAACATTAAAAATATATATCCTTCATTTGTACCTCAGAATACTGATGGAAATTTAAAACAGAGCATATCTATTTTTGTGTTCTCTGTAGGAAAAAAAATGTTACTCACCTGTGTGCCAATAGCTTGTAGAATGCTAAACGCAAAGATATATCGATGACTGTCTTTGGCATGAATACTGTAATTGCAGCTATGTTATGTTTTAGAATCAGTTCATGGACAAGACGTCAAAAGGAACAGTGGCAAAGTGCATCAATGTTGAATGGATAATGTTTCAGGAGCTTGCAAGGGAGATGGGAAGATTTGGCATGAGTAAAGGGAAGAAACAGAAGAGTGAAGTACTAATAAGTATTATGAGAAAAATGCAAGGGAGGACATTTCCTGGCAAGTATCACACTCTGTTGAGCTTTTGGTGAGGATAAGTATTAGAAAGTATCTTTCCCAGTTAGTGGTAAAAAGGAAAATTTGATGGGTGTATTTAAAATTTACTTTAACGATTAGAATTACCAAGAGATACAAAGTTACAAAGTTGCTCATAATTGAGTTTCAGTCATCTAATGTTCTGGAACCTTTCCAGTATATTGGGGCATTTTTGAAGGAATATCCCTGGTGCAAAGACTAGGGCATCTGAATCTTAACACATTTCACCAAATATATGATCTGTACTCACATGATTTACACTGTCTCCCCTGCTCTTTGATTTATGTTTTCATGCAATATTTCCTTGTGAACCTCACCTCAAGTGAGGCTCCCTATTTTAGACAAGTACAAGTTTCTGGGGCACTACATATTTTTTGGTTGCTGGGAGAGTCTGTAAAGCAATGCTCAGGAGGTGTGGGGGCCCCACAGACAATTCTCAGAAAACGTGGCCATGGTGTTTGGGGTCCTCTGAGGCTATACAGCCTTTGATACTCTGGCAATCAGGTGGTGCTGGGAGTCAAATTGAGTGCATGTGAGACAAGTTCCATAAGCACTACACTATCTCCTGCGGCCCTGGGTATTAGATTTATGTCAGCATTCTGAGGTCCTCCCTTTTGTCAGAAAGCAGAGACTTGTGCAGGAGAAAGTGGAAGAGACTTTAGGGTTTAGCTAGATTGTCTGAGTAGCTGGTGATACCATTAAGATTGGTACATAAAGTAAAAGTAAAACAAGAGCCCCGTGCCTTTTCCCACTGAACTCAACACTCTCCACAGGGGTACACCTGCGGGGAACACCTGCAGCAGCTCCTTTGGACTATTCATCACCTTATCAGCCCCTCCCCTCCAGGTGGGTAGAGGGAGCACAAGCCAGGTTCACCACTCCTCCACTCCTCACCCCCAGCTCCCCGCCTTTTCCTGCAGAACTGGACACCCTCCAGCAGGTGACACCTGAGGCAGCTCCATGGGATTTTCCATTGCTCCTCCTACATTCCAGGATCCTGGGTGGGAGTGACCCTGGGATGGGCCAGGGGCGTGGCCACCATATAGGGAGCTTGTCCTCCCAGAAGTGGGCGTGGCCTTGTCCTGGGTGACCAGCCACAGTTATATATCCCAATCTGGGCACTCAGGACTTTCATCTCTCACTTTGTCGCCTAATACCGACTAAAAATTTCTGACCACCTCTACTAGAATACAACAACATCCCACTCGCCTACTCCATTTATAACAAAAGACCTGTATGAAATGTGCTGTACAAGCTCAAAACTAAAATGTACCTCCTCCAAAGCGCAAATCTCCACCACAAGGAGAATATGAAGAAAAGAATCCCGAATCCTCAACCGAGGTTTTCCACAATTGCACACTCTTTGATAAAGAATTCCAGGATAAAATGGAGAGGTTATTCAAGGACCTACTCAAAGAATCAATGGAAGAGATATCCAAAGACTAAAAGAAGAAATGAAAAAACAATAGAAAAGAGAGCCAAGAAAATACAGGAATAAAAGAGAACAGAATTTTAAAAAGCTACATAAAGAATATTCACAAATAAAGGATTCAGTGGATGAAATTAAAAAGTTAGTAAGTGCCCTTAAAAATAGGATAAGTGCAGCTGAAGAGAGGATCAGCGAGCTTGAAGATGAGCGACAGAAATCCCACTGGGAAGAACAAGCAATAGGAAAAGACCTCAAAATGGCTCTAAGGAGAATCAGAGACCTAGAGGATGACGCCAAGAGGAACAACATTGCAATCATTGGGGTACCAGAAGGACAGGGAAACAACCCCAATGAAAAAGCTAGAGTAAAAGAAACCATTGCTGAATAGTTCCCAGAGTTAAGGAAAGCAGACATCCAGATCCAAGGAGCCAGAAGGGTACCAGCTAAAGGAGACCCCAGAAAAAACACTCCAAGCATATCATAGTCAGAACGATGGATGCTGTGGACCGAGACACAATATTACAAGCAGCAAGGTCAAAGAAGGAAATTACATACAAAGGAGCACCCCTTAGATTCACAGCAGACCTATCAGTGGAAACCCTCAAAACCGAAGGCAATGGTTGTATATAGTGAAAAAATTCAAAGAAATGAACGCCTCACCGAGAATACTCTATCCAGCTAAACTCTCACTCAAATTCGATGGAACGATACACCACTTTTTAGATAAACACAAACTCAGGAACTTCATACACTCAAAACCAAATCTAAAAGAAGAACTAAAGGGGCTCCTGTAAGAAAAAAAGGAAAACACGTGTAAACACAATCAACTCCTACAGGAAGATGGCACAAAACCCCATGACAATACTCTCCCTTAAAGTCAATGTCTAAATGCACCTACCAAGAGACACAGAGTGGCAAAATGGATCCAGAAACTGAAACCAGCATTCTGCTGTCTACAAGAAACTCATCTGAACAATCAGAGCAAACACAGACTCAAAGTGAAAGGATGGAAAACAATCCTGCAAGCAAACAGCTCCCTCACAAAATCTGGGATGGCCACACTAGTATCCGACAACATTAATTTCAGGCTGAAAAAGATTAGAAGGGACAGCGAAGGCCACTTTCTCTTCATCAAGGTATACATTCCACAGGAAGAAATCACACTCTTAAATGTATACGTACCTAATGAAGGAACAGCTAGATACTTAAAACAACTGCTAACAGATTTTAAAGAGGACAGTGCTAGCAACACAATAGTAGATGAAGACTTCAACATAGCCTTATCACCTCTGGATAGATCAACAAGAACAAAACTCAGCAAGGAAACATTGGCTTTGAATGAAGAAATAGAAGAGAAAGGACTTATAGACCTATACAGGGCTTTACACGCCCCAAAGAAAGAATACACATTCTTCTCCAGTGCTCCTGGAACATTTTCCAAAATAGACTATGTGCTAGGCCACAAAACATACCTCAATAGAATCAGGAAGATAGAAAGAGTATCATCAATCTTTTCAGACCATGATGCACTGAGGATAGATGTGAATCACACACAGACACGGACAACCAAATCGAACACCTGGAAAATAACCAAGTCACTGCTGAACAATGTGTGGGTCAAGAAGGACGTCAAGGAAGAAATCAAAAGATACCTGGAAACAAATGAGAACGAAGACACGAACTACCAGAGCTTATGGGATGCAGCTAAAGCTCTATTAAGGGGAAAATTCATAGCTCTGCAAGCATATCTATGGACGGAAGAAAAGATGCACATAAGCAACTTATTTCACAGATCAAGATCTTAGAAAAGGATCAAGAAAAGGAGCCTAAATCGGGCAGAAGGACAGAGATCATAAAACTTAGAGCAGAAATCAACGACATAGAAACCTAAGAAACAATCCGAAAGATCAATGAAACCAAGAGCTGGTTCTTTGAGAAAATAAACAAGATAGATAAACCAATAGCAACACTCACAAAGAAACAGAGAGAGAGAAAACTAATAAAACGAATCAGAAATAAAAATGGAGATATCAAAATGGAAACCAAAGAAATTCAAAAGATCATCAGAGACTACATTGAAAGTCTGTATGCCAAGAAAAAAGAGAAGTTAGAAGAAATGGATAACTTCCTGGATTACTATAATCTCCCAAAGATGCGTCAAGAAGATATAGAATACCTTAATAGACCTAGTCACATCAAGGAAATTGAAACTGTAATCAAAATTCTTCCCAAAAACAAAATCCCAGGTCCAGATGGATTCACTACCGAATTTTTCCAAACATTTAAAGAGGATCTACTGCCCGTCCTTCTCAAACTTTTCCAGGAAATTGAAAAAAACAGAAACTCTTCCAAACAGTTTCTATGAATCCCATATCTCTCTAATACCAAATGGAAACAAAGATACCATGAGAGAAGAAAACTACAGGCCGATATCACTGATGAACACGGATGAGAAGATTCTGAACAAAATACTAGCAAAGAGAACTCAACAGCTCATCAAAAATATCATACACCATGACCAAGTGGGATTCATCCCGGGGATGCAAGGATGGTTTAACATTCGGAAATCAATCAACATAATCCATCATATCAACAAAAGATAAAAATCATATGATCATATCAATAGATGTAGAGAAAGCAATTGAGAAGATCCAGCATCCGTTTATGATGAAAACCCTCGCCAAATTGGAAATAGAGGGGACTTACCCCAATATAGTTAAAGCCAGCTAGCACAAGCATACAGCAAGCATCATCCTCAATGGGGAAAATATGAGAGCGTTCACCCTAAGATCAGGAACGAGATAAGGATTCCGACTCTCTCAACTGCTGTTGAACATAGTACTGGAAATACTAGCAATAGCAATTAGGCAAGCAAAAGAGATTAAGGCCATCCAAATAGGAAAGGAAGAAATCAAGCTCTCACTATTCGCAAATGATATGATACTATACTTAAAGAACCCTAAAAACTCTACCAAGAAACTCCTAGAAATGATAGACTCAAGAGTAAAGTTACAGGTATAAAATAAATACCTAAAATTCCATGGCTTTACTATAAACAAATATAGAGAGAGAAGAAAATGACAAGATGAAAACAATCCCATTCACAATTGTGAGCCAGAAAATCAACTACATAGGAATTAGTTTAACTAATGAAGTAGAGGAACTGTACAAAGAAAACTACAAAACGCTGCTTCTTGAAACAAAAGAGGAAGCAAGGAAATGGAAAAATATTCCCTGTTCATGGATCTGGAGAATTTATATTGTCAAAATGGCAATACATCCAAAAGCACTGTACAGATTCAATGCGATCCCTATTAGGTTATGCATGACATTCTTCAAAGAATTGGAGCAAACACTCCTGAAATTTATATGGAACAATAAGCCCCCACGAAGAGCTAAAGCAATTCTTGGTTAAAAGAAAATGGGAGGAATTAACCTCCCGAACCGCAAACTTTATTAAAAGTAGTAATAATTAAAACAGCATGATACTGGAACAAAGGTAGAGCTGCAGAGCTATGGAACGGGGTTGAATATACTGACATCTCCCCTCAAACATATGACCATATAATCTTTGAAAAAGGGGCAAGAACTGCGAAGTGGAGTAAGGCAAGTCTTTTTAACAAATGGTGCTGGCAAAACTGGACGACTACGTGCAAACTACTGGGCTTCGATCTCTGCCCAACACAATGTACAAAAGTAAGATGAAAATGGATCAAAGACCTAAACATCAGACCGGAACCCATAAGGTACATTGAAGACAAAGTTGGCAAAACCCTCCAAGACATTGAAGCTAATGGTATCTTCAAGGATGTCACGTCACTGGTCAAGCAAGTGGGAATATCTTAAACTAAGAAGCTTCTGCATCTCAAAAGAAACAATGACTAAAATACAGAGAGAGTCTACAGAATGAGGAAGGATATTCTCCAAATACACATCTGAGAAGGGGTTGATATCAAATATATACAAAATACTGATTGAACTCCACAAGAAGAAAACATCCAACCCCAACAAAAAGGGGGCAACGAAATGAACAGAGACTCAATCAAAGAAGAAATCCGAATGGCTAAAAAGCACATGAGAAAATGCTCTACATCTTTAATCATCAGGGAGATGCGGATCAAAACAACAATTAGATATCATTTCACACCACAGTCACTGGCCCACATTCAAAAAAACAAAGGCAACCTTTGTTGGCACGATGTGGCGACAAAGGGACCCTCCTTCACTGCTGGTGGTAATGCCGACTGGCTCAACCCTTTCGGGAAAACAGTAGAGATGATTCTCAAAAAATTAGAATTTGAGCTCCCATTTGACCCACCAATACCACTCCTGGGAATATACCTCGGAGAAGCAAAAAAGTATAGTCGAAGTGACCCCTGCACTTATTTTTTCATTGCAGTACTATTTACAATAGCTAGAATATGGAAAAAACCCGATTGCCTGAGAATAGATGACTGGTTACAGAAACGTTGGTACATCTACACAGTGGAGTACTATGTAGCAGTTAGAAAAAAATGAAGTCATGAAATTTATTTACAAGTGGTACTGCATGGAAAATATTATGCTAAGCGAAGTGAGTCAGAAAGAGAGGGACACACATAGAAAGACTCTATTCAACTGGTTAACATAAAGTAGCAAACTAAGAGAATAACAACAAGAACAGCTGTGATAAATACCAGGTTCTTCACTCCATGGCTTAGATACCAGCCTCACACTCTAGGGGTAAAGGCAGCTCAGATAGAGAAGGGAGCACCAAAAAAAGGGTGCTGAGAAGATCCACCCAGAATGGGAGATGCATGCTGACAGCAGTCTATAGACAGAACATGATTGCCACCCTAAGTCTCTCCTACAGATTATAGCACTGAAAAGGAGAGATAGAAGAAAAGGGAGTGCCCTGCCACAAAGGCAGGGCAGGATGGAGGATAAGGGGTGTGAGGGATACTGGGAGTGGTAGGGGTGAAGAATGGGCTCTGGTGTTGGGGTGGGTACTCAATCATTGTATAACTGAAACCCAAGCACACAACTTGTAAGTCCACAACTGTAACTCATGGTGTTTAGTAAAACAAAACAAAACAAAATAAAACAAGAGAAAGGTCTAACAATAGCAAACAGGATTGTAGTACTCAAAACATTTGGAAACAGGCACATTGGCAAGTATTTTTAAATAAGCATCCAGGAGAGAATGTAGCATTGTGAGTGAACAAATCTACTGTATGGATTCATCTCATCCTCGAAATGGAAAATGACAATGTGTTACAGTTACAAATTTTCAAATGAGATATATACCATGAACTTTTTGCTGTGTTTCTATGCTTTGCCAAGTATGATTCTAATTTTTAAATTTACTTTAATAATTAAAACAGTATTTGCGTGCATTAATCATTTTAATTAATGTTTTATTAAAATGTTTTTAAAATTGTTAAAAATCTTTTATTAAAATGTCATTTTAAAAAACAAATATATAGTCCAAACAGCTATTGCAGTATGTAGAGGGTGTTTACCTTGTATGCAGCTAACCTGAGCTCAGTCCCCAGAACCCTGAGCCTGCCAGGAGTGATCTCTGGATACAGAGTGGGAAGTGAGCCCGGAGCACATCTAGGTGCACTCCCCTCCCCACAAAAAAGGAAGAAAAGAAAAGAAAAACATATAAATGATTCTTGAGTAACATAGAGAATAAGAGAGCTAACTCCTATATAACTTTTGAAAATAGTCAAATTTAGGAGATAGTCTGCTAATGGCCAAGAAGATGGTTTTTTAAAATACAAATTATCGACCATCTATCTTCACTCCCATTCCTTCCCATTCCAGTCGTCGCATGATGTTCTCAAGGGTGGCACTGAAGAGTTTTGGTGAAATGGTATCACCCTGCCGCACCCCTCTCTTGACATCAACGATCACTTCTTTGTAGAATGGTGAGATCCTGCTAGTGAATCCGCAATACACCTCACGGAGGATCCTGATGTATTGGGCTTGAATGCCGTGATTGACTAGGGCTTCAATTACCGCTTCAGTCTCAACAGAATCAAAAGCCATCTTTAAATCAATGAACTTTAAACAGAACGGCATCTTGAACTCCCGAGAAACCTCAATGAGCTTGGTTATCGTGTGGATATGGTCGATGGTGCTGAATCCTTTGCGGAACCCTGCTTGCTCGCATGGTTGTCCTTCATCTAGTGTTCTGCCAATCCTATTTAGGATGACTCGAGTTAACAACTTGTAGATGACAGACAATAGGCAGATCGGGCGATATTTGCCAATGTCATGGATGTCTCCCTTCTTGAACAGTAGTACGGTCCTGCTGGTTTTCCATTGGGACGGAAACTTGCATTCAGACAGGTAGCGAGTGAAGCGCTGAGCCAGTGTATTGATGAGTACTGACGGCAGGTTCTTCAGGTGCTCAGGTCTGACCTTGTCTGGGCCGGGTGCTGTTTGTTTCTTTACCAGCGAAATGGCGTGTCAGATTTCAGAAGGGAGAACGTTGGGAACAACATATCCATCCTGTGGAATTTGGTATGTCGGCAAGTGGACATGGTTATCGAAGAGATTTGAGTAGAAGTCATGGTAATCTTCTCCATTGCCATTCTGGAGGATGTGATGGATCCACCAGGACGTTGGAGGGCAGTCATCTTGGTCTTATAGTTGGCGAAGGACAGGTGGGCGTTACGAATACTTTTCCCGGCTTCTGCCGCATCTACAAGTACTTCTGCTCTTCTCTCTTTGAGGTCTTCCTTTATCGCATTTCTGCACTGCTTTGCGAGCTTGGACGTTAGCTTGCGGTTGCCTGAGGCATGCCCCAAACCACGCTGGCGAATTAGCTCAAGAGTTTTCGAAGATAGGTGATTTTTTGTGGCTATCTCTCTCTTGGCCTTCCTCGCACATTCATGGAGGTGCTGAACCAGTGGATCGTATTCCTTGTCAATGTTGTCAACAATGGCATCTTCCCATGATGCCGCAATAGTACCAAAGAGTTCCCAGTTGGTGGTCATTCTAGGAGTTCTCTTTTTGAACTTTGCAGCCCTTTCTCCCCGCTCTGCGAAGTAGAATTTTGCATGAAGGAGACGGTGGTCCGATCCCGTTCGAAATTTTGGGACAACAGCAACATCAGTCAGGCAAAACCGCTGATTGAATATGATGTGGTCTATTTCGTTGTGGAATCGTCCACCGGGAGACTCCCATGTCCATCATTTAGATTCTGCCTTCTGGAACTGTGAGTTACCATGAATGGTCTTGGTCAACATGATGAACTCAGACAGTCTCTCACCCTGTTTGTTACATTCTAGGCCATGGGTCCCGATGTGAAGTTCTTCAGCTGATCTTCTCGGTCCTATCTTGGCATTAAAATCACCCACAATGATCTTGTAGAAGGTGTGGTCTTCTTTATAGAACTCCTCTAGCTCCATGTAGAACTTCTCGATTTCTCTTTCATCATAATGAGATGTTGGTGCGTCGACAACGAAGATAGTGTGGTCTGTAAACCTGTAAATTTGATACATTTAAAAATTTATAATGGATTTTACAATAGTCTTTCAATTATGTATTTACATTAGTCTATATACAAGCATGATTTTTAAAAAATAAATTTCAGTGACAATAAAATTTTGGAGTTTTTCATAATTGTAATGATTTACTGCTCAGTCTATATTGATGTGAACATTTTTATCTATTTGTCTAATTTTCTGATTGTTTATTTAAGATCAGTAGTTAACAGCTAACTTACCGATGACTGATTATGTGGCTCAGGGCTAAAGCACTTGGTTTGTGTATATGAAACCTTGGGTTGGCCTCCTGCAAGGCAAATGCCCTACCCACTGTGCTGCAAAAGTTATATAAAATATACTAATAATAAAACCTAATGATGTTGTTGAACAGTGCAATATAAATGATTATTTAGTAATTTTCTTGATTTGTTAATGAAATGTGTAAGCTCTTGAGTATAATGGGAGTATTTTTCTAACATAACAGTCTGAAGAAGGTGAAACTGTTATAACTGTCCTGTAGGATTCCATCTCCCTAGCCTGCTTCATTCTACATCTCTCTCTATGCAATTCAGTCTTCTTCTTGGGAATCTGACCTCCTGACCTCCTGATTGGCTAGCCTCTACCTTTCAACTGCCTACATTATGACATCAATCTCCCACCGAACCAACCACCAACTGGTAGAATCTTGGGGTTGGTACATCTTGACCTTGAACCTGCAAGGTGGTGGCGGAAAGAGATGGTCCTAGGAGAGTTAATGGAGTGATGGATGGATGGGAAGGAAACCGGGAAGAGTAGGGAACTGGACAGCTGTTGATCAGCATGGGAGATTTGGTAGATGTTTTCTAAATACTTTAACATGTTTTTAGTAAATGATAAGCAAAGCAAAAATACGAAAATAAGATAGGTTCCAAAGAAGAGGTTACATATAAGACCGAGAGAGCTGAAAGGGCTGGCATTCCTTCTGTAGCTTTCAATCATACCATTTACTAAAGATGGTATTTTCACATCACTTAGCTGTGGAGAGGAATAGTGAGAAAGAGAATGCCACCAGAAAAGCAAACTGGATGACCACCTTTCATAAATGCCAGGTGAAATGTGTTCACATGTATCCCAAGTGCAAGTGTATTAACAGGAACATATATTTCACTAAGTCTGCTTGGTACCAGTAACTACTTTGGTGGAAATGGAGGGAAAAAAATGCAGTTTCTGACAGACCGGAGACTAAACTGCTAATCAATTTTCCCAGGAAAGGCTAGTTGAATGGCTGTGAACAGAAAAACTTGAAAAGTGTTTTACTACCTTTCATGTATGGCTAGAGGAAAATGATCCCAGTCATCTATCAAAACTAACAAGCTTCAACTCCCTTGAAGGACAGTTGTATTCAGTGAGGAAAAAATGCTGGGAGAAAAGTCTGAAATGATGGGAAAAGAGACAATAAGTGCAAAAGGAAGGACTTGAAATTTGGGTTCCTCTGAAAACAAAGCTTGAAACCACAAGATATGGTGAGCACACGATTTACTGGGAATGGGATCTGAGGAGGATAGGAGTGATATCAGGGATGTGAACAAGGAACATCCAAGTTAAGGAAGACTTAGCTAGCTGATTACCCCATGGGCAACATGGATCCAAGACTACCAGAACTTACCAAGGAATTTACTTTAATTTTCTTTCTTTTATATGGTCACTTACAACATGTATTCTTTGCCTTCTTCAACACAATTTTCAAATGATTTTTAATTATTAAAAATGTTTTATTAACATGTCATTATTAAAAAGAATCATATAGGCCAAAGAGCAAGTGCAGTATGTAGAGGGTGTTTACCTTGTATGCAGCTAATCTGAGCTTAGTCCCCAGAACCCTGACCCTGCCAGGAGTGATCTCTGGATACAGAGTTAGAAGTGAGCCCAGAGCACATCTGGGTGTGCTCCCCTCCCACAAAAAAGGAAGAAAAGAAAAGAAAAACATATAACTGTTTCTTGAGTAACATAGAGGTTAAGGGTGCCAACTGCTATATTACTTTTGAAAACCCCCAAATTTAAGAGATAGTCTGCTGTTGACCAAGAAGATGGTTTTTTAATAATATTTACTCACATTGTCTGCAAGTAATGCTATTTGTGACCTGTAAATCTGTAAATTTTGATACATTTTAAAAAAATTATAATGGATTTTATAATGGACTTTATAATGAATTTGAATTTTATAGTAATAAGTGATAAATTGTATTTCTGTTTTTGTGGGGTATTTTGGCCATAGTATGTGGTGCTTGGGACTTCTGACTCTGTGCTCAAGTGTCATTCCTGGTGATGCCAGCCATTAAGTTCAGTTGACTGTGTTCATGGTAAGTGCTTTAACCGCTCTACTAATTCCGGAGGGCCAATCAAATAAATTATCTGCATATATTTTTTACATGCATGGCATACTTTGTCTTAGATTTTTTGATATTTCTAGGATATATTGATCGTCTTTAATTATTTTGCATCAATACCAATCTCCAAAAAAGTTTCAAAATATAATTATTGACAAAAAATCATATAGAGGTCCAAATTTGTATTGTTCATGGGATAACTATATTAAGAAGAAAATAGAACCACAATAAACATACAAGTAAAATGAAGGTACATTTCTTTGGAGTCTTTCAATTATGTATTTATATTTGTATATATACAAGTATAATCTTTGAAAAATAAATCTCAGAAACTATAACATTTTATTGAGTTTTTTATAATTGCAATGTTTTATTGCTAAGATGATACTGTTGTGAACATTTATATCTATTTGTCTACTTTTCTGATTGTTTACTTAAGATCTGATATTAAAAGCTAATTTACTAGGGCTCGAGCGATAGCACAGCTGGTAGGATGTTTACCTATGGTATGCTGGGACCTGGATTCAATTCCCAGCATACCATATGTTTCCCTGAGCACCGCAAGGGGAAATTCCTGAGTGCAGAGCCAGGAGTAATCCCTGTGCATCGCGAGGTGTGACCCAAAAAGAAAAAAAAAAGCTAACTTACTTATGACTGGGTATGTAGCTCAGGGCTAAAGCACTTGGCTTGCAAGTATGAAATTTTGGGTTCTATTCCTCACACTATAGAAAGAAAACCAAAATCACTAACTATGGTTGAAAATATATCTCAGTGGTAAAATATTTGCCTCACATTTGTGAGGTTATGGGTTTGATCCCTGAATTTCCATATACGCTCACAAAAGCTAATTTACTTAAAGAATATTAAACTGCTTTAACCCAAGTACATATTGCCGTACTATTATACAGATTTAATTCTCAATAAAATAACTTGAAAAGGTCTATTTTTAGCATCTTTGCTAGGAAAAGATGTTACCTGATTTTTAAATGTTTGTAATTTGGGGACACATTTTAATTTGTCATTTTATTTTGTGCTCTTTTTCTACTAGTGAGCTTGAAAATTGCTCTTGTGTTTACGAGGAATTTACACTTCTTCCAATAGAGATTATATGATCATGGTTTATGCTTATTTTTCTATACAAGTTTAATAGCTAAATATTGATTTATTTCACAGCAGTAATTTATTAAAAACATTCATCATTTGCCTATCATATTAACTGCCATTAGTTGTTTGTTTTGCTTGTTTTTTGATCACTTAATTTACTTTTTATCTTTTCTTTCAGATTGTAAGATTTTCACACAAATGAGCATATGTTTTTCTTTATATTCTACAGTTTTAGATTGAGAACAACTGTTTTTTTTTGTAAAATAAGATACTTGTGCATTTACAATTTCTTCTCATTATTTTTACATTTTAACACATCTCGATGCATCTACAATTTGTCAGAGTAAGTGTTGTCATATTGAAAGAAACTATCATTATTTTCAATCATAGCACTGTAGCACTATCCTTCCGTGGTTCGTCCATTTGCTCGAGTGGGCACCAGTAACTTCTTACAACAGATTGTGAGACTTGTTGTTACTGGTTTTGGCCTATTGAATACGTCATGGGTAGCTAGCCAGGCTTTTGCTATGAGGGCAAGATATTCTGGGTATCTGGGTATCTTGCCGGGCAGAGGAATCTGAATCAGGGTTGGCCTCCTGCAAAGCAAATGCCCTACCCGCTGGATGTAAACGTTATATAAAAATACTAGGAATACCGAATGTTGTTTCTTTAACAGTGCAATAAAAATGATTATTTAGTAATTTTCTTGATTTATTAATGAAATATGTAAGCTCTTGAGTATAATGGGAGTAGTTTTCTAACACAATAGTCTGAGGAATTTGAAACTGTTATAACTGTTTTGTAGGATTCCATCTCCCTAGCCTGCTTCATTCTACCCCTCTCTCTTATCCAATCAGGTCTTCTTCTTGGGAATCGGACCTCCTGATTGGCCAGCCTCTCCCTTTCAACTGCCTACTTTATGACATCATTCTCCCACCAAACCAACCACCAACTGGTAGAACCTTGGGGTTTCCATGCGGTTGTTTGTAAAAAATTTGAATCATCCTGGCAAGTGACCAGTGACCAATGACCAATCACCATTGACCAGTCATCTTTACTGGACACTTGTGGTCTTAAGCCGCTGCAGTTTACTGACTTACTCTCATACTGTCTCCTCGTCTCGTCTACCTTTCGTCGGTATTTCCTCTTCTCTGACCATGTCAGGTAAGGAATAATACTTTTCAAAGCTTTTCATTAGATTTATCATCCCTAAACTTAGCAGTCTAGTAAAAACAACATGTAGTAGTGAAAGAAAGTATTCAAGTTGAATTTTATAAGCCTCATTTTAGTTGACTTTTACATTTGCTGTGTGATTTTAGACATTGGCTTTCTTTCTCTCACATACAAACTGTTTTTCCTCATTGATTAGTTTATATTTTAGACATATTTATGAGCTCAAATACAAACATATATATGTTGATTCTCTGTGTTTCTTTTTACTTTTCATCGTGTATTTTACATAATATACTTTGAAAAAAGCAAATCAGAGAGAGTATTTTTACAGAAAAAGAAAATGTAGATGCTGTGGAATCCTGCTGAAATATACTCGTATGTTTTCTCTGTAATGGTTTCTCCTCTTGTATTTATACATCAGTATTTTAAATATAGTGCTATTACACAGTAATAATCATTTATCTTTGAGTTTTCTATTTCAACCAGGTAATAAGAAAATTTGGGGCATGGGGAAGGTGTGGAGTGCTGAGCGATAGGGAGGCAAGCCCTCAAAGGTAAGAAAGTTTGGGATCACTTTCATCAAACATTGACCAATCGAAACAAAGACGATATGAGGGAGAATAAAATAGGAAAGCAAGAATGAAAGAATATGGACGGCAATTATCAAGGAAGGGGAAACCGTCTGGATTGAATGTTGAAGAAAACCAAGGATTTAAAATCAAAAAAGAAAGAATATATGTTAAATATGCTGAGGTAAATACACTGAGAGCAAGTCAAAGCAATTTACTTCAATAAATGCCAGGACTAGAAAGTATACTGTTCCTTGAGTAGGGTACTAGTAGGAAAACCAGTATATCAGAAAGGCATCCTTGGTGACTTTTTTCCTTATTATCTCTTTGAACACAGTACTTGGTACTTGACAATTTGGAATATAAACATGCATCAGAAATGATGAATCCCATAAATAGCTAATAGTGGTTATCTAGGTGGGTGGAAGAAATAGAATCTTCAATGTTTTATGACGTTCTGGTTTTTAAGTATATGTACGCGTTGCCTGTTGAAATTTAAAAAATGGTATTTTCTAACTTGATTCAGGAGATTTGATTCATTTGTGTGGTAATTAGGTTCCAGGTTTGAGCTGCTTGTCATCTTTACAAATATTATTTCATGTGATTTTTTCTACCTAACATGAGAGTAGTTTGATAATAGTCAACTTCTGTTTTAGATCCTAAGAGGAAATAGGAAAATCAAGTCTCACATGTAGAATTACACATTTTTGTCATATTTGTTTATTTTGATTGTTCCTACATTAAAAATATTTAATGGGATTTTGGTGGTCATTTATTAAACATTGAGAAGAACGTTTTCCGGGTTAATAAAGTTAATTCTACTCTAGGTTTTGAAAGTAAATTTGCAATATTTTGTGATCTTTTTTTATATGGTCTTTTCTGTTGTTTGTGTGATAAACTGAAATCATATGCTATGTTTAAAACGTGTTGTTTGGTGGTTAATATTCAGAGGTATTGATGAGAATAATTTTTGTAATTACAAAGTTTCTCTATTTTACTCATTTAAAACATTTCTTACCTATAAATACAATCACGTTTATTCCTATTTTCTTTTTGTTATGTAGTTACTGCTAAATCCTTTCTCTTTAATGGACTGGTAAGTTGTGCACTCAAAAATCAACTTCTATTCCGTTTTTTGGCTAGCAGTTTTTTCAAAAATAGAATACACTCTTCATATTGTATATGTGGAACAATTTATTAATAACCTTATTGGACTGTTTTATTTGGTTTTGTTTGAGACCACATCCACAGTTATTAAGGCTTTACTCTTGGGTCTGCTCTCCATAACTTACTGTACTATGCTGCTTGCTACAGAGTCCAGATTTCATTGATATCTATATACATCTTTTTCAGCTCTGTGATACAAATTTTTCACGATGTTTTCTTTATACTTCCTCCTATGTCAACCACATGACTTGGAAAAATTATATTTATGTATGCATAATTATTCTTAGAGTTATTAGTAACTACATTGTAGATAAACAATTTAAGACACAGAATTTAAATAAAGTTTTCCTTCCAAACACATTTCTTGGGAAAAACTCAAGTAGTCATTTTTGAAGTGGATCAAAAATCAGGGTAACCTTCTATGCATCAACAAGATTAAGTCATAAATGAACCGTAACTAACAGATATTCATTGCACAAGTCAAAGGGAAACCTGTTGATTACAATGGTAAGAGTTGTAAAGACTCCAAATGCCTATATTAATGTAAGGTATCTTTCTAACCATTTCTGCAATGTAGTGACAATGCAGAGTCCTGGAAAAAAGTCCACATGCTTAGGTTCTCTAACTTGGAAATTCATAAGGGGCAGAGAGATAGTACTGGAGGGGATAAGGCACTTGCCTTATACACAGCCAATCTGCTTGGATCTCTGTTACTGCATACACTCTTCTGAATGTTACAAGGGGACACTCCAGAGAGCTGAGCCAGAAAGAACCCAAGATCACTGTCAGTTATTGGTCGAAACTATACTCCTTAAAATGCCCAATAAAAATTATTGGAAAACATGAAGTCTCTTTGTCATTTCTGGCCCTCAGGTTTCTTCTTGTCCAGACAATGTTACCCACTCTTAGACTTCCTAGTTTAGAAAAGCTTGCCTTATAAGAAATAACATATGAGTCAATAGGAGAACAAGCTACAGGCATTGCTAGGGTAAGGAGAAATTATCTGTAAGAAAGAAATCCAAGAACAGACACGATCACCTGGTTCTTCTACAGTTCTGCGTTCACTTTGGGAGCACGATACCAAATACACAAATTGCCAAAAGGTTCCAAGCTTTGAATCACCCTAAATTGTTGGAACTTTGGAAACTCAGTTGACTGTTGGTACTAGAAGCATCTCGATGGCTTAAATTTTAAGTTCATATTGTTCCTCTCAGCGTTGAAGGAGATTATAAGTCTCACAGATTTTTTCACCACCCTCTTGTTCCTTACAGTAAATTTTCAAAATCCATCTGTATTGGGAACTGCCTATACTCTGCAACTTTCCCTTCCAGTGGTGAATGATGCAGCTTCCCTAACAGGAAGTGTATGCAACTACTCCAGAATATCTGCTCCTGCTGGTAGTTCTGCTTGGCTCCTGCCCTCAGCCTCTGGCACCTCTTTCCAACCACTGATGGGTAGTGCCTATCTTTACCAAAATTTCAGCACAACAATGCTATCTGGAGTGTTTCACCAGTCTCATATATCCACCTCAGCTGCTTCCTACCTGAGTGTTTTGGAATGGGATATTGCAGGAAGGACTGAAGAGAAGTCTTCTATGGGATACTTTTTCTGTATCTTTCCTAGACCAAGACACCGCTGCCTCTTCCATGTCTAAGGCAGCTCGCTGTAAGAGTACACTGGACACGTATAACAAGGTGTCTGTGTACCCATCACTTTCTGCCAGTCTTGTTGAGAGAACACCATCTCAGGTTCCACATCAGAGTCAAAGCCTGTCACTTTCCTAACAGGAACGAACCCAGGTGTATTACAATCATCAAGGCACTCTGGGAACTCTCCTTTCTGGCCTGCAGTCCTATGACTCCATGTCATACATAGAGCAAAATGGCTCTGCCCCCCAAGCTTACAGCAACTCATCTAGAGAAATGGTTATTGTTCTGAAGGAGGTCCAGCCCCCAAATAACCAACCACCAACTTCCTCCTCTGGAATCCACTTCTCTGTGTCTGCTCAACCCCTCACAGAACTGAGATATCAAGGGGAGTTAAACTGAGAGAAGGGAAAGAAAACTCAAAAATTGGGCTCAAAAAGTGGAAAACTGTCCATAGACAGGTGGTATTTAAATACATTGAGATTTTTAAGTTTATGAAATGAAGTTAACTAAGTTCATGTTTACACCCCTCACTCATTTTACAGCATGTTATTTTCGCACTCAACATAAGAGCTCCTAATGGACATTGGAACATGTGATAGTATAATGGACAACTAGGTTTCATATTATGAAGTTCAGGAGCACACAAAAGAATGCCACATTTTTTCCCTAGTCATTTCAATTATTTTTTAATTTTTATTAGTTAAACATCATGAGGCACAGTTGTAGACTTACAAATTATTGTGCTTGGATTTCATTTAAACAATGATGGAGTACCTATCCCTCCACCAGTGCCCATTCTCCACCACCACGGATCCCAGTATTCCGCCGACCACCCATACCCCCATCCCACCTAGCCTCTGTGGCAGGGAATGCCACATTTTTCACTGTTCTATGTCAGAAGTTCTCCAGAATCACGACACTAAAAGCAAAATACATGTTTTAAACTAGTATTTTGTTATTTTCTTAAGAAGTTTCAGAACTCCTATAGTAATGGTACCCCTTTAACTTTCCCTTCCATTAATGAACAGCAAGGTTCTGAATATACTTGTGTCTCAGGGATTCTATCTCAAACCATCAAATCTAGAATCTGCACTTCAGCACAAATATCATGCTGAAGGAGTGCTTCATTCATACTCTTATTCTATGATATTAACGTCCTTTTATTTTTCTATGAAAGTGATGAAATTGAGAGTAAAACACATTACAATGCTAATCTCTGTATGGAACTTATTAGTTTAAAAATCTTTATTTTTTTTTAAAAAAAGCTTTTGTTTGGAGGACATTGAATCTGCGTCATAGCACAAAGTGCTCAGGAATTACTCCTGGGTCTGTGCCAGAGATCACTGCTGAATGTGCTTAGGAGATCATATGTGATATGAAAGATCAAATGGAGGTCAGCTCTTCGCAGGGCCAGTGCCTTACCAAATGGACTATCCCTCTGTCCAAGTCTCTTATTTTTTAAGTTAGTTTCCACAGAAACTCTTTCAAATACAAAGAAAACCAAAAAACAACAGCACCACATGACAAACAGTAAGAACTACAACAGTTACCTAAAATCTTCTAGCACAGGGCCTTGCCATGATCCGTAGAAGAGCCAGTAACAATTCCTTGTCTATTGATGGTAGGTGCACAGTTGTTGCAGCAGTAGTTTTGTGCAGGGAATATCTCATTTTTCAGGGACTGATTTCTTCCTCGGTTCCTTTTTAGTGATGAATTTCCTGGAGATGGAGACTTCCCTGGCATCGAACTTCAGGTCACACATTTGGTCTGAGAAATATTTCCGAATTTCCCACATGTTGCAGTAGAAGGATTCAAAGACTTGAGAGGAATCGACCACCTGACCTTGGGAAAGTTCCCATAATATCACCAACCCAGAGTAACCTGTCGCTGACCCAACTCCAAATCAGGAACAAAAAGTTATAAATTTTGATCAGATGAAACCTGGGCTTTCAAAAGCTCTGGAGACCTACCAGATCCCAGTAGACCTAGATCAATGAAAAGATCTTCAGGTAATGAACACCACTGAGACAATCACTCTGAAGCAGGTGCAAGAAAATTCAAGTGGCACTAAGGGGACCTCCCATGCAAAATGGAAGAACAAAAGGGAGTCTTCTGAAACTCTTGAGGGAGAACCAAAGGCCAAAATCCAGCCAAAAGTCCAAGAATTCTTGCTATGGGGAGCAGGGATTGTTCCTAATGCTGCAGTCAGTGATAGGTGTCCTGTGACCACAGCCAAAACTAACAGCAAACCTCACAAAGCTGCCTCCAGCAGCATCAGCAAGACAAAGAGGCATGGGCAGGAGAAGAAAAAAAACACCAGAGTAAACTCTAAGAAAGCTAAGAAGTGTAAGCAGCCAGGGAACAAGGTCAAGGCAGAAGAAAAGCCCACCATTGGCAAGATGACACACAAGAAAAGTCAACTTGAGCTTTGCCAAGAGGCTGTTAAAAAGTCCCGCCACTACCTAGGCATACAGATGCTGGATTCTGTCAAAGTTTTTCATGCTCTGGGGAAGAAGAGTGATCCAAAACCTGGAATCTCTTCCTTCCAGGTCCTGGGTAGCTCAAAGAGGCCTAAAGATGTCAATCCACCCTCAGCTGTCAAGCCATGGCTAGGTGCTACACGGGATGGAAAAGTCCTTGAGAAAACTCAGCTCAAAACAAAGTACAGAAACCAAGTAACAGTGCTGAAAAACGCTCATCTCCAACCCAGTCTGAGCTGCCACCTCCTGGGAAGGTCAAATTGGTACCTTTGACTTTTCTTACCATGGAGAGGCCGCAAGCTCGACCTGTTTCTCCAGACGACAATCTGTGGCCTCACATCGTCCTGCTGCAGCTTACCCTGCCAAGCCTGGCTCTACCAATGCAGCTCAGGCAAATGCTGCCAATTCTTCTCGGTCAACCACTGCATTTTTGTCTGGTTCCGCCAAACCTGCTCAGTCCATTTCAACCAACCCATCTCAACCAGGTTTGCAGAACCCTAGTAGCCGGTGTATTCTTCGCCCTGCAGCTCCTACACTTGCTGCCTACAAGACAGCAGCTGGCAATTCTCTACATGGGGAGCCTTCTCCTGTATCTGTGAAGAAGCGGCTCTCGCCACCCATATATCAGAGTCAGTTTCTCCTCCAAGACTTCCGTTTATAACTGATTCCATGGAGAAAGCCCAATGTTCGCAAGCCAGTCATGTCAAAGCCCATCACCAAAGAGCAGAGACCAAAGCGTGAGGCTATGAAAAGCAAGGCTCAGCAGGAGCTTGAGAACGATGCCAAACACACCTCTTTGGGGAAAGTGTAGTTCTTTATTGAGAGTGAAAAAGAGATGGACATCTCTCTCTAATATGGCTATGTAATGTGAGTAGCTGGAATGGTAGGTTCCACTTGAGGTACCAGATGTTTGCCTTAGACAAACACTGAAATGCCATACACAGTTTATTAATTCTAATACCTTTTTAACCAATTGAAGAGATGCATCGTAGTTAATTGGTTGCTAATAAAGTTTCTGAAGTTTGATATGCTGTCAAATGTGGTTGTTTTTGGGAGGGGCTGGGGGTTGAAGGATGGCATGGGAAATAATGGGAAGGTATACAGAGGACAAAGGAGGAATAGACAAGACTATGAGAAAGAGAAACTTGGTCCAGGGTTCTAAAGCCCATCAGAGGAGAAATTGTATGGGCCTGATGAAGAGTGGGGAGCTCAAATTATATTACCTTGAGGAGCTGATCTGTGGTCTTCCATGGTCCCGGGTGCCTGTAGCCTTCTCTAAACATCGCTGTTAACTGCAGCTCACACAAGAACCAACGTTATCAGTGTCGTTGGGGCTGCGTTGGGGGAAGTACCGGACTAAGACATGCGCACTAGGTCACCTCTCCCAAAGCAGTCGGTACCGCTTGACCTTGAGCCTGGAAGGTGGTGGCAGAAAGAGATGGTCCTAGGAGAGTTAATGGGGTGAGGAATGGATGGCAGGTAAACCGGGAAGGGAAGAGAACTGGACAGCTGGTGATCATCATAGGAGAGTTGGTGGATGTTTTTTAATTACGTTAACATGTTTTTCGTAATTGATAAGCAAAAGAAAAATACGAAAATAAGATAGGTACTAAAGAACAGGTTACATATAAGACCGAGAGAGCTGAAAGGGCTGGCATTCCTTCTCGAGCTTTCAATCATACAATTTACTAAAGATGGTATTTTCACATCACTTAGCTGCGGAGAGGAATAGTGAGAAACAGAATGCCACCAGAAAAGCAAACTGGATGACCACGGTTCATAAAAGCCAGGTGGAAGGTGTTCACATGGATCCCAAGTGCCAGTGAGTTAACAGGAACATATATTTCACTAAGTCTCCTTGGTACCAGTAACTACTTTGGTGGAAATGGAGGAACACGGATGCAGTTTCTGACAGACCTGAGACTAAACTGCTAACAAATTTTCCCAGGAAAGGGTCGTTTACTGGCTGGGAACAGAACAACTTGAAAAGTGTTTTGCTACCTTTCATGTATGGCTAGAGGAAAATGATCCCAGTAAACTCTCACAACTAACAAGCTTCAAATCCCTTGAAGGAAAGTTGTATTCACGGAGGAAAAAATGCTGGGAGAAAAGTCTGAAATGATGGGAAAAGAGACAATAAGTGCAAAAGGAAGGACTTGAAATTTGCGAAAACAAAGCTTGACACAACAAGATCTGGTGAGCACATGATTTACTGGGAATGGGTTCTGAGGAGGAAAAGAGCGATATCAGGGATGTGAACAAGGAACGTCCAAGTGAAGGAAGACTTTTAGCTAGCTGATTACCCCATGGGCAACATGGTTGCAAGACTACCAGAACTTACCAAGGAATTGACTTTAAGTTTCTTTCTTTTATATGGTCATTTACAACATGTATTCTTTGCCTTCTTCAACCACAATTTGGAGTGTTCGTTTCTTTCTCAATATTCTGTTCACTTGTGTAAGCATCTTTAACAACTGCTGGATAACACAAGTATTTGATCAGACTTATTTTGTACTATCATGTTTAGTTGAGATTACTGACAACTAGGTCTGAAGTGAAGTTTGTTTTGATTGGTAGAAGTAGAGTAGCGAGGACTAGGGATGGAATTAGAGATTATAGGGTACCAGATTTAGTTCCTAGTAAAACAAGTCAAGGACAGTGTCCCAAATAGACTATTGAAAAAGACATCCATCTCTGTTTAACATGTAAATTCAGCATATTATATATTAAATTAAAAATGAATTAATATTCCTGTATTTGGTCTTTTAAAGACATTCAAGGATGGTTCAGGAAACAAACACTGCCTATGAAATCATAACAACTTAATCATAAAAACCTGAGTACTACTTGAGTTTCCAAGAATGTCAGTGCTAAGAATGATTTCCCTTGATCTCCCTAGTGCATATGATAGGCATAGGAATACATCTGTGTGAATAAATCATTGGTATCAAATTTCGAGTCTCACCACACATGGTTGTGGGTATTGTGAAATAGTTTTATATATTTTCGTAATTTTGCAATAAGATCTCTGGGTGTGAATCCTTGAATCATAAATACCTTTTCGTATGTTCCAGCACCACCTCCTCCCACCTTGATTACTATATATATGACCTCCTAAGGAGTCATTTGCTTTGTTCACTTTGTTTTAGTCCTCTCTCTCTCTTTTCAAAGGTGAGTTATCTGTTCCAAATCAAGGTGCATGTATTTGGTGTGGCAGTTTTAATCTTTATGAGTGATTTAATATTTCTTTATTTATTTTTTAATTGAATCACCATGAGATGGGCCATTGCAAAGCTATTTTGTGCAATTTAATTTTTAATCCTTTCAGTGAAGCCAAGGAAAATCTCTTCATTGTGAAATTCAGAATTTCCATATTTCATGTGAATCAAAACTGATTATTTTTGTGGGTTTTTTAAATTTTTTATTAATTTTTATTGATAGAAAAGGGATCACCAAATAATAGGTGTTGGGAGGATCTGCCCAGGATGGGAGATGCATGCTGAAAGTAGACTCTAGACCGAACTTGATTGCCACTCAATGCCTCTTTTGGTATGTTTTTTAGATAATTCTTCCCCTCCTCTGTTTCCTTAGGACCAGGAGTTTGCCTCTCCCCTCCCTGTTATTTTAGGAAGCCAGAGAGACATCTTCAGGCAGGAAGAGCATGAAATTTACATATAAGTGGTACTGCATGGACAGTATCATGTTAAGCGAAAGGAGTCAGAAAGAGAGGGACAGACAGAGCAAGATTGCATTCACCCGGAGAACATAAAATAACAAAATAGGAGACGAACTCCCAAGAGTGGCAGATATTAGTGTCAGGAATTTTTCTTCATAGCTTGGAGACCAACCACACACATTAGCAGAAAAGGCAGCTCAGATAGAGAATGGAGCACCAAATACAGGGTGTTGGGAGGATCCTCCCAGAATGGGAGAGAGTGCTGAACATACACTAGAGACCACGCATGATTGTCACTCATTGCCTCTTTTGCAAACCACAACACCTAAAAGGAGACAGAGAAAAAAGGGGAATGCCCTCCCACAGAGTCAGGGTGGGATGAGGGGATGGGGGGTGGGAGGCATACTGGGATCCCTGGTGGTGGGAAATGGGCACTGGTGGAGGGATGGGTATTTGATCATTGTATAAATGAAACCCACGCACAAAAATTCATATGTCTACAACCGTACCTCATGGTGATTCACTAATCAAAATTTAAAAATTAAAAATAAAAAAATTGGAACATAAAGTAAAAATAAAACAAGAGAAAGATCTAACAATAGCAAAGAGGGCTGTAGTTCTCAATACGTTGAGAAACAGGCCCCTTGGCAAGTATTTTTAAATACGCATCCAGGAGAGAATATAGCATTGTTCGTGAACAAATCTACTCTATGGATTAATCTCATCCTTGAAATGGAAAAGGACAATGTGTTACAGTTACCAATTTGCAAATAAGATATATACCATCTATTTTTTGCTATGTTTCTATGCTTTACCCAGTATTATCCTGATTTTTAAATTTACTTTAAGGATTAAAACAGTATTTGCCTGCATTAAACTTTTTAATTAAATGTTTTATTATAAATGATTTTTAATGATTAAGAATGTTTTATTCACATGTCATTTTCTAAAAGAAACATATAGGCCAAAGAGCTAGTGCAGCATGTAGAGGGTATTTATCTTGTATGCAGCTAATCTGAGTTCAAACCCCAGAACCCTGAGTATGCCAGGGATGATCTCTGGATACAGAGTCTGAAGTGAGCCTGGAGCACATCTGGGTGCGCTCCCCTGCACACATACAAGGAAGGAAAGAAAATAAAAACATATAAATGATTCTTGAGTAACATAGACGTTAAGGTTGCTAACTCCTCTATAACTTTTGAAAACCCCCAAATTTAATAGATAGTCTGCTCTTGACCAAGAAGATGGTTTTCTAATAGTATTTAATTCCATTGTCCGCAATTAATGCTATGTGTGGCCTGTCAATCTGTAAATTTTGATACATTTAAAAACATTTATGGATTTTATAATAGACTTTATAATACATTTGTATTTTAAGGTAGTAAGTGATAATTTATATTTCTATTTTTGTGGGGTATTTGGGTCGTAGTATGTGGTGCTTGGGACTTCAGATTCTGTGCTCAAGGGTCATTCCTGGTGGTGCCAACCATTAATTTTGGTTGACAGTGTGCATGTTAAGTGCTTGAACCCCTATACAAAGTCTGGGGTCCAACCAAATCAATTATCTGCATATATTTTATACATGCATGGCATACTTTTCCTTAGATTTTTCTATATTTCTAGGATATATTGATCATCTTTAATTATTTCACATCCCTACCAATGTCCAAAAATTTTCAAAATACAATTATTGAAAAATATCATATAGAAGTCCAAATTTGTATTGTTCATGGGATAACTATATTAAGAAGAAAGTAGAACCACAATAAACATGCAAGTAAATTGCAGGTACATTCTTTGGAGTCTTTCAATTATGCATTTATATTAGTCTCTATACAAGTATGATTTTTAAATAATCAATTTCAATTACTATCAAATGTTTATTGAGATTTTATAATTGTAATGTTTTACTGCTAAGATGACATTGATGTGAACATTTATATCTATTTCTCTACTTTTCTAATTGTTTACATAAGATCAATTCTTCACAGCTAACTTACTTGTGACCGGATATGTAGCTCAGGACAAAAGAACTTGGCCTGCGTGTATGAAACTTTGGTTTCTGTTCTTCGCACTATAGAAACAAAAGCAAAACCATTAACTGTGGTTGGAAATAGGCCTCGGTGGTCAAATATTTGCCTCACATTTCTGAGGTTCTGGGTTTGATCCCTGAATATCCATCTACACACACAAAAGCTACCTTACAACAAAGTCTCACACTGGAGACCTAACTGGGCCCGCTCAAGAAAATCGATGAACAATGGGAGGACAGTGACAGTGACAGTGATTTAATGAACATTAAACTGCTTTAAGCTATATATTGCCTAACTATTAAAAGGATTTAATTCTCAATCAAAGAGCTTGAAAAGGTCTTTTTTCTAGCACCTCTGCTAGGGAAAGATAGCACCTGATTTTTCAATATTTGTAATTTGGGGGGACATTTTAATTTCTCATTTTAATTTGTGCTCTTTGTCTACTAGTGAGCTTGAAAATTGCTCTTGTATGGTACTACATGGAAAATATATGCTAAGCGAAATGAGTCAGAAAGAGAGGGACAGACATAGAAAGACCGCATGCATCTGGGTAACATAAAGTAACAAAATAAGAGACGAACACCCAAGAACAGCTGTGTTAAATACCAGGTTGTTCACTCCATGGCTTAGAGCCCAGCTGCACTGTCTAGGGGTAAAGGCAGCACAGATAGAGAAGGGAGCACCCAATAAAGGATGCTGGGAAGATCTTCCCAGGATGGGAGATGCCTGCTGAAAGTAGTCTATGGAACGAACAGGATTGCCACCCAATGTCTCTTCTGCAGACCACAGCACCCAAAAGGAGAGATAGAACAAAAGGGAGTGCCCTACCAAAGAGGCAGGGTGGGATGGGGGATGGGCCTGGTGGTGGGATGGGCACTCTATCACTGTATAACTGAAACCCAAGCGCAACAACCTGTAAGTCTACAACTGTACCTCATGGTGTTTCACTACTAAAACAAAACAAAAATTAAAAAAAAGAAAATTGCTCTTGTGTTTACTAGTCATTTACACTTCTTTCAGTAGAGAATATGTGATCATGGTTTATGCTTATTTTTTCTATTCAAGTGTAATAGCTCAATACTAATTTATTTCAGAGCACTAATTTTTTAAAACCATTCATCCTTGACCTATCATATTAATTGCCAGTATTTGTTGGTTTTGCTTGATTTTTGATCACTTAATTTGGTTTTTTTCCTTTTCTTACAGATTGTAAAATTTTGACACAAATGAGCATATGTTTTTCTTTATCTTCTACAGTTTTAAACTGAGAACAACTGTTTGTTTTGTACAAATAAGATTCCTGTGCATTTACTATTTTTCTCATTTTATTTACGTTTTAACACATCCCGATTCATCTACAACTTATTCTAGTAAGTATTGTCATATTGAAAGAAACCACCAATTTTTTCACTCATAGCACTGTAGCACTGTCCTCCCGCGGTTTATCTTTTTGCTCGAGCGGGAACCAGTAACATCTTACAACAAATTGTGAGACTTGTCACTGGCTTTCGCCTATAGAATACGTCATGGGTATCTTGCCAGGCTCTTGCTATGTGGACGAGTTACTCTGGGTAGCTTGCCGGGCAGAGGAATCGGAATCAGGGTTGGCCTCCTGTAAGGCAAATGCCCTACCCGCTGTGCTGTAAATGTTATCTAAAATATACTAGTAATACCAAATGTTGTTTCTTTAACAGTGCAGTATAAACGATTATTTCGTAATTTTCTTGATGTGTTAATGAAAGAGCTAAGGTCTTGAGTAACATGGGAGAATTTTTCTAACACAAGAGTCTGACGAAGGTGAAACTGTTATAACCGTCTTGTAGGATTCCATCTCCCTAGCCTGCTTCATTCTACCCCGCTCTCTATCTAATCCGGTCTTCTTCTTGGGATTCTGACCTCCTGATTGGCTAGCCTCTAGGTTTCAACTGCCTACTTTATGACATCATTCTCCCACCAAACCAACCACCAACTGGTAGAATCTTGGGGGTCCCATGTAGTTGTTTGTAAACAAATTTGAATCATCATGGCAAGTGACGAGTGACCAATGACCAATCACCAGTGAGCAGTCGTCTGTACTGAACACTTGCGGTCTTAAGCCGCTGCAGTGTTCAGACGTACTCTCGTACCGTCTCCTCTTCTCGTCTACCTTTCATCGGTATTTCCTCTTCTCTGACCATGTCAGGTAAGGAATAATACTTTTCAAAGCTTTTCCTTAGATTTATCATCCCTAAACTTAGCAGTCAAGTAAAAACAGCACGTAGTAATGAAAGAAAGTATTCAAGTAGAATTTTATAAGACTCATTTTTGCTTGACTTTGATTTTTGCTGTGTGATTTTAGACATTGGCTTACTTTCTCTCACATACAAAGTGTTTTTCCTCATTGATTACATTATATATTAGACATACTTAGGAGCTCAAATACACACACACACACACACACACACACACATATATATATATATATATATATATATGAGTGTTGATTCTCTGTGTTTCTTTTCTCCTTTTAATAGTGAATTTTACATGATATGTATTGAAAACAAGTAAATCAGAGACAGTATTTTTACAGAAACAGAAAATATAGATGCTGTGGAAAACTGTTAATATATACTAGCATGTGTTCTCTCTAATGGTCTCTCCACTTGTATGTATACTTCAGTATTTTAAATATAGTGATATTACAAAGTAATAATCATTGATCTTTGAGATTTCTATTTAAACCAGGTAATAAGAAAATATGGGGCATGAGGAAGGTGTGCATTGCTGAGCGGTAGGGAGGGCTTACCAAGCC
Organism: Sorex fumeus; assembly: GCF_029834395.1. Classification (NCBI taxonomy): domain Eukaryota; kingdom Metazoa; phylum Chordata; class Mammalia; order Eulipotyphla; family Soricidae; genus Sorex; species Sorex fumeus. The sequence continues at coordinate 17,276,272 of NW_026606078.1, forward strand.
CTCAAAGGTAAGAACGTTTGGGATCACTTTCATCAAACATTGACCAATTGAAACCAAGACGATATGAGGGAGAAATAAATAGGAAAGAAAGAACGAACGAACGAAAGAAAGAAAGGAAAGAAAGAAAGAATAGGGACACTGATTATCAAGGAAGGGGAAAACGTTTGGACAGAATGTTGAAGAGAACCAAAGTTTTAAAATCAAAAAAGAAAGAATATATATTAAAATGCTCAGATAAATACACTGAGAGCAAGTCAAAGCAATTTACTTCAATAAATGCCAGGAATAGAAAGTATACTATGCCTTGAATAGGGTTCCAGTAGGAAAAAGCAGTTTATCAGAAAGCCATCCTTGCTGGCTTTTTTCCTGATTATCTCTTAGAACACAGTACTTGGTACTTGACACTTCGGAGTATAAACACGCTTCAGAAATGATGCTTCCCATAAATAGCTAATAGTGCTTATCTAGGGCGGTAGAAGACACAGAATCTTCAATGTTTTTATTACGTTCTGGTTTTTAAGTACATGTACGTGCTGTCTGTTAAAATTTAAAAAATGGTATATTCTAACTTGAATCAGGAGATTTGATTCATTTGTGTGGTAAGGAGGTTCCAGGTTAAAGCTGCTTGTCATCTTTACAAATATTATTTCATGTATTTTTATTCTTGCTAACATGAGAGTATTTTGATAATAGTCAACTTCTGTTTTTTGATCCTAAGAGGAAATAGAAAAATCAAGTCTCACAGGTCTAATTACACGTTTTTGTCATATTTGTGAATGATGAGTTTTCCTATATTAAAGATATTTTATTGGATTTTGGTGCTCATTTCTTAAACATTAAGAAGAATATTTTCCTGGTTGATAAAGCTAATTCTAATCTAGGGGTGGAAAGTAAATTTGCAATATTTTGTGATCACTTTTTAAATGGTCTTTTCTGTTTCTTGTGTGATCAAGTGAAATCCTCTGCTATGTTTCACACGTGTTGTTTGCTGGTTAATATTCAAAGGTACTGATGAGAATAATTTTTTTGTACTTTCGAAGTTTCTTTCTGTATTTTACTCATTTAAAACATTTCTTGTCTATGAAATACAGTCAGGTTTATTCCTATTTTCTTTTTGTTATGTAATTACTGATAAATCCTTCTCTTTAATGGACTGGTAAAGTGTGCACTCAAAAATCACCTTCTATTCCATTTTTTGGCTAGCAGTTTTTTTCTAAAATAGATTACTCTCTTCATATTGTATATGTGGAACAATTTATTAATACCCTTATTGTACTGTTTTATTTGGTTTTATTTGGGATCACATCCACTGTCATTCAAGGCCTACTCTTGGTTCTGCTCTCCATAACTTACTGTACTATGCTGCTTGCTGCAGAGCCCAGATTTCATTAATATCTATATAGTTCTTTTTCAGTTCTGTGATACATATTTTTCATGATGTTTTCTTTACCCTTCCTCCTATGTAAATCACATGAAATAGGAAAATTATATTCATGTATGCATTATTATTCTTAGAATTATTAGTGACTACATTGTAGATAAACAACTTAAGACACCGATTTTCAATAAAATTTTCCTTCCAAAAACATTTCTTGGGAAAGACTCAAGCAGTCATTTTTAAGTGGATCAAAAATGAAGGTAACCTTCAATGCATCAACAAGATTAAGTCGTATGTGAACCGTAAGTAACAGGTACTCATGGCACAAGTCAAATGGAAACCTGATGAATACAATGGTAATAGTTGCTAAGACCCCAAATGCCTATCTTAACGTAAGATATCTTCCTTCCGGTTTCTGGCCTTGTATTGATCATGCAGGGTCCTGGCCAAAAGTCTACATGCTTTAGGTTGTGTAACCTGGAAATTCATAAGGGACAGAGAGAGATAGTACTGGAGGGGATAAGGCACTTGCCTTGTACACAGCCAATCCAGTTGAATCTCTGTCACGGCATACACTCTCCCGAATGTTCTAAGGGGTCACTCCAGAGTGCAGAGCCAGGAAGAACCCAAGATCACTGTCAGTTGTTGGTCCAAACTCTACACCACCCTATGCCCCGCCCAACAAAATTTATTGGAATAGAGGAAATCTCTTTGCCATCTCTGGGCCTCAGGTTTCTTCTTGTCCAGAGAATGTTCCCCATTCTCTTAAACTTCCTAGTTTGAAAAAGCTTCCATTCTAGGAAATAGCATAGGAGTCAATAGGAGAGCAAGCTAAGGAGAAACTATCTGTAAACAAGAAATCCAGGTACACACACGATCACCTGGTTCTTCTACAGTTCTGTGTTTACTTTGAGGGCACGATACCAAATACACAAAGTGCCAAAAGGTTCCAGGCTTTGAATCACCCCAAGTTGTTGGAATTTTGGAAACTCAGTTGACTGTTGGTACTAGAAGCATCTCGATGGCTTAAATTTTAAGTTCAGATTGTTCCTCTCAGCGTTGAAGGAGATTATTAGTCTCACAGATTTTTTTCATCACCCTCTTGTTCCTTACAGAAAAATTTCAAAATCCATCTGTATTGGGAACTGCACATACTCTGCAGCTTTCCCTTCCCGTGGTGAACAATGCAGCTTCTCTAACAGGAAGTGTCTGCAACTACTCCAGATTATCTGCTCCAGCTGGTAGTTCTACTTGGCTCCTGTCCTCAGCCTCTGGCAGATCTTTCCAACCACTGATTGGTAGTGCCTATCTTTACCAACATTTCAGCCCAACAATGCTGTCTGGAGTGTTTCACCAGAGTCATATATCCACCTCAGCTGCTTCCTACCCGAGTGTTTTGGAATGGGATATTGCAGGAAGTGCTGAAGAGAAGTCTTCCATGGGAGACTTTTCTGTGACTGTCCTTGACAAAGACACCGCTGTCTCTACCATGTCTATGGCAACTCGCTATGAGAAAATCCTAGATACCAACAACACGGTGTCTGTGTACCCATCACTTTCTGCCAGTCTTTTTGAGAGAACACCATCACTGGTTCCACATCAGAGTCAAAGCCTGTCACTTCCCTACCAGGAAGGAAGCCAGGTGTATTACTAACATCAAGGCACTCTGGGAACACTTCTTTTCGGCCTGCAGTCCTATGACTCCATGACATACAGAGGGCAAAATGGCTCTGCCCCCCAAACTTACAACAACTCATCATGAGAAATGGTTATGGTTCTCCAGGGGGTCCAGCCCCAAATAACCAACCACCAGCCTCCTCCTCTGGAATCGACTTCTCTCTGTCTGCTCAACCCATCACAGAATCGAGTTTTCAAGGTGAGTAAAACTAAGAGAAGGGAAACAAAATTCAAAAATTGGGGTCAAAATAGATGAAAACTCTCAATAGACAGGTGGTATTTATGTGAAATACACCGAGATTATATCATTCATACTCCTATTCCATGATATGAACATCCTATTATTTTTTCAAGAAATCGAATACATTGAGACTAGACTACTTTACAATGCTAAGCTCTGTATGGAACTTAATGGTTTAAAAATATCTATTTTTATTTTATTTTTTTAAAAAAGCTTTAGTTTGGAGCAGGTTGAATCTGGGTCATAGCCTGTACCGCTCAGGGATTACTCCTGTGTCTGTGCTAGGGATCACTCCTGAAGGTGCTTAGGAGATCATAGGTGATACTAAAGATCAAACTGAGGTCAAAGGTGCGCAGGGCCAGTGCCTTACCAAATGGATTATCCTTCTGTTCCAAGTCTCTTATTTTTAAGTGCAGTTTACACTGAAACTCTTTCAAATACAAATAGAACCAAAAACAGCAGCACCACATGACAAACAGTAAGAACTGCAACATTTAACTCCACTTGTAGCTCAGGGCCTTGTCCATTATCCTTAGAATAGCCAGTAACAATGCCTTGCCTATGGCTGGTAGGTGCACTGTTGTTGCACCTCTACTTGTGTGAAGCGAATATCTCATTTCCCAGGGACTGATTTTTTCCTTGGTTCCTTTTTAGTGATGAATTTCCTAGGGATGGAGACTTCCCTGGCATCGCAAGCTTCAGGGCCTACATTGGGTCTGACACAAATTTCAGAAATGCCCCCATCATGCAGTAGCAGGATTCAAAGACTTGAGAGGAATCCACCACCTGAGCTTCGGGAAGTTCCCATAATATCTGCAGCCCAAAGTAACCTGGCGCTGACCTCAACTCCAACTCAGGAACAAAAATTTAAGAATTTTGACCAGATGAAAACGGGGCTCTCAAAATCTCTGAAGACTTCCCAGATCCCAGTAGACCTAAAATAACAAAATAGGAGACTAAATCCCAAGAGTGACCGAGATTAGTGTCAGGAATTTTTCTTCATAGCTTGGAGACCAACCACACAAACTAGCAGAAAAGGCAACTCAGGTAGAAAATGTAGCACCGAATAAAGGGTGTTGAGAGGATCCTCCCAGGATGGTAGAGAATTATGAACATATAGACCAAGGATGAATGTCACTCAATGCCTCTTCTGCAAACCACAACACCTAAAAGGAGAGAGAGAACAAAGGGGAATGCCCTCCCACAGAGTCAGGGTGGAATGAGGGGATAGGGGGTAGGAAGCATACTGGGATCCCTGGTGGTGGGAAATGGGCACTGTGGAGGGATGGGTATTTGGGTATTTGATCATTGTATCATTGAAACCCAAGCACAAAAATTCATATGTCTACAACCGTACCTCATGGTATCTCACTAATAAAAATTTAAAAATTAAAAATAAAAAAATTGGAACATAAAGTAAATATAAACAAGAGAAAGATCTAGCAATAGAAAAGAGGACTATAGTACTCAAAACGTTGAGAAACAGTCACATTGGCAAGTATTTTTAAATACGCCTATAGGAGAGAATATAGCATTGTTCATGAACAAATCTACTCTATGGATTCATCTCATCCTTGAAATGGAAAAGGACAATGTGTTACAGTTACCAATTTGCAAATAAGATATATACCATCTATTTTTTGCTATGTTTCTATGCTTTACCGAGTATTATTCTGATTTTTAAATTTACTTTAAGGATTAAAACAGTATTTGCCTGCATTAAACTTTTTAATTAAATGTTTTATTAGAAATGATTTTTAATCATTAAGAATGTTTTTTTTTACTCCAGGTTTAGTTGAGATTACTGAAAACTAGGTCTAAAGTGAAGTTTATTTGGATTGGTAGAAATAGAGTAGGGAGGACTACAGATGGAATTAGAGATTATAGGTTACCACATTCAATTCCTAATAAAACAAGTAAAGGACAGTGTCTCTGAAAGACTTTTGAAAAGATATCTCTATTTAACCTGTAAATTCAGCATTTTCTATATTAAATTAAAAGTGAATTAATTTTCCTATATTTGGTCTTTTAAAGACATTCCAGTTTGGTTAAGGAAACAAACACTGCTTATGAAATCATAACAACTCAATCATAAAAACCTGATTATTACTTCCGTTTCCAAGAATGTCAATGCTAGGAATTATTTCCCTTGGTATCACTAGTGTACATGATAGTCATATGAATACATCTGTGAGGATATATCATTGTTATCTAATTCAGAGATTAGATATGTAGAGATTAGATCACATAGCTGAGTGTGATCTCAACTTTCCTAGACACTCCCCTGCCCCAAATACCCAAAGACTTGTACTGATCTTTAAGGATCCATGACTTTTTCCCATCCCATCTCCCAGAATCTTTTAAAATTTCTTTTCAAATACTAATGTAACGACTTTAGAAAATATTGAGTTAACCTTAATTGTTGTACTTTAGCTTTTATATATAGAACCAAGAAAATTTTTTAAAGGGTATTTTTTAAATTCTTTGCAAAATTGTAATAAAACATTATCATTGAGTCCCTCAATATACTTTATATAAAGCTGATTATACCTATTAAAATTAATATAACTTTAAATAATGTTTAGAAATGAAGTTGATGAATTTTAAGTCTATAGAAAGATATTGACAATATATCAAGGATATTTGAGGAGCAAGAACACATGGCTGTTATCGTTTCTTAAGGTTATTTTTGTTGCTTTTATAGAATATGTTTTCCCTGAGTTTTTGTTAATAGCTTCAGTTTCTTAGAAAGCATTGTAATAAATTATATTATTTTAAAAAAATTATAAAAAGTGTGTTTGTAAGTGGATTCTGTATGTATGGAACCTGGAAACCTACATTAAACATGATGTTTATAACAGAAATACCATCTGCACTTCTATGTTTATTGTAGTACTATTCACAATAGCCAGAAGAAACTATGATATAACTGCACAATGGAATACTATGCAGTTGTTAGTAAACTGAAGTCAGGAAATTTGCTTATAAATGGATGTACAAGGAAGAATATCATGCTGAATGAAATCAGACATAAGGAAAGGGATATACTGATTGGACTACCCCTTTTTTGGGGTTATAAAAAACCAGAGTATGAGACTAATACCCAAGGATAACAGAAACACAGGCCAGGAGAATTGGTCAATGGTTGGACACTTGCCACAAGTGCTGAAGGCAGGCATTTGGAATAAAGAAAGGACCGCTATGACAATGATATTTGGAAGTGATTAATCTGGATGAGAACTGAGACCTGAAAGTAGGTAAAGGAACAAAGGTGATAATCTCTCAGTATCTGAATTACAATCCATAATGCCCAAAAGTTGAGAGAGAGAGAGAGAGAGGGAGAGAGAGAGAGAGAGAGGTGCCTGTCATAGTGTAGAGACAGCAGGCTGTCAGGTGGGGTTTGGGGTTGGGAGAGGGAGTGGTGGGAGAGAAACTGGGGACAGTAGCAATGAAACTGTATACTAGAGGAGGTGGGGTGTTAAAATATCCTATGATTGAAACTGAATCCTGAAAAGGTTTGTAATTTGTGTCTCGTGCTGATTCAATACAAAAAACATGATATTTAGGTTCTACTACCATGCTTAACCTATGAATTAGCTGAAATTTCTTTTTATCACCTTGGCTGGGCACATTACATGGGTTTCTGTGTGGTAAAACTTTTTTTGTTTTATGGGAACTTAAAAGACAAAACTAATAGGGTTGGGACTTCTGGTGGAAGGAGAAAAGAGCACAAAATCCCCTAGTGATCACAGCTCAGTAGGGTCAGCTAACTTGCGTTATGACTGACCTCCTTCCCTGATTTCCTCTTTTGTAATGTGGAAAAGTAAAATGACTTTGCAGGCTGCCAGGGAATTGTCCCCTACAGTTCACACTATTTTCTTTTCGATCAAAATTGTTTAAAGATTATTTTAAAAATTTGGAGCTTAACATGCAAAAAATGGGCTTAGAACTCTGCCTAACACCATGTACAAAAGTAAGATCAAAATGGATTAAAGACCTCAACATCAGACCATTCAGCATAAGGTGCATTGAAGACAAAGTTGGCAAAACCCTCCATGACATTGAGGCTAATGGTATTTTCAAAGATGCCACACCACTGGCCTAGCAAGTGAAAACAGAGATAGATAAATCCCATAACAATAATGAAAGTGAAAACAGAGATAGACAAAATCCCATAACAATAATCTCTCTCAATGTCAATGGGCTAAACGCACCAATTAAAAGACATAGAGTGGCAGGATGGATTAGAAAATTGAACCCAACATTCTGCTGCCTGCAAGAAACGCATCTCAATAGTCAAAGCAAACACAGACTCAGAGTCAAAGGCTGGAAAACAATCCTACAGGCAAACAGCTCCCATAAAAAAGCTGGGGTAGCCATCCTTATATCAGACCACATCGATTTCAGAGTGAGAAAGGTCATAAGAGACAGTGAAGGCCATTTCTTATTGATCAGAGGATCTGTACAACAGGAAGAACTTACAATAATAAATGTATATGCACCTAATGAGAGACCAGCAAAGTACTTAAAACAACTACTCATAGATTTGGAATAAGACATCAATAGCAACACAATACTAGTGGGAGACTTCAACACTGCTTTGTCACCTCTTGATAGATCAACCAGACTCAAGCTTAGCAAGGACATACTTCATTTGAGGGAAACAATGGAAGAAAGGGACTTAGTAGATATATACAGGACACTTCATCCACAAAAAGCTGAATACACATTCTTCTCAGGCGTACATGTAACATTCTGCAAGATAGACCACATGCTGAGCCACAAAACATGCCTCCATAAAATTAAGAAGGTAGAGATTGTATCAACAATCTTCTCAGACCATAATGCGCTGAAATTAGAAGTAAATCACACACAAAAACAGAAAACTAAATCAAACACCTGGAAATTAAACAGTGCACTATTGAACAACGAGTGGATTCGACAGGAAATCAAAGAGGAAATCTAAAGATTCCTAGAAACGAATGAAAATGAGAACACGAGTTACCAAAACTTATGATACACAGCAAAGGCTGTGTTAAGAGGAAAGTTTATAGCTCTACAAGCATTCCTCAGGAAGGAGGAGCGAGCACACATAAGTAACCTAACCTCACAGCTTAAGAGCTTGGAGAAGGACCAAAAAAAGGAGCACAAACCGAAGAGGAGAAAGGAAATAATAAATCTCAGAGCAGAGATTAACGAGATGGAAACCCAAAAAACAATCCGAAAGATCAATGAAACCAAAAGCTGGTTCTTCGAGAAAATTAACAAGATCGATTAGCCTCTAGCAAAACTCACAAAGAAAGGGAGAGAGAAAATCCTAATAAACCGAATCAGAAATGAAAAGGGGGTCATTACAACAGAAACCACAGAAATTCAGAGGATCCTCAGGGAGTACTTTGAGAAGCTTTATGCCACGGAACATCAAAACCTCGAGGAAATGGATAAATTCCTAGACTCCTACGGACTCCCAAGGCTGAACCAAGAAGACCTGGAATACCTGAACAGACCTATCACCATCAAGGAAATTGAAATGGTAATAAAAAGTCTCCCCAAGCACAAAAGTCCTGGCCCGGATGGATTCACTAGTGAATTCTTCCAAATCTTTAAAGAGGACTTACTCCCGATGCTCTTTAAGCTTTTCCACGAAATTGAAATATCAAAAACACTTCCGAACAGTTTCTACGAAGCAAATATCACACTGATACCAAAAGCAGAGAGAGATACCACAAAGAAAGAGAATTACAGGCCGATATCCCTGATGAACACAGATGCAAAGATCCTCAACAAACTACTAGCAAATAGAATCCAACTACTCATCAAAAAGATCATACACCATGACCAAGTAGGATTCATCCCAGGGATGCAAGGATGGTTTAACATTCGGAAATCAATCAACATAATCCACCACATCAACAAAAGAAAAGATAAAAAGCATATTATCATATCAATAGATGCAGAGAAAGCATTTGATAAGATCCAGCACCCCTTTATGATGAAAACCCTAGCCAAAATGGGTATAGAGGGGACGTTCCTCAACATAATTAAAGCCATCTACCACAAGCCTACAGCAAGCATCATCCTCAATGGGGAAAAACTGAGAGCCTTCCCTCTAAGATCAGGGACGAGACAGGGATGCCCACTCTCTCCAATGCTGTTCAATATAGTACTGGAAGTACTTGCAATAGCGATTAGGCAGGAAAAAGATATTAAGGGCATTCAGGTAGGAAAGGAAGAAATCAAGCTCTCACTATTCGCAGATGATATGATACTCTACTTAGAGAACCCAATAACTTCCACCAAAAAACTCCTAGAAACAATAGACTTGTATAGAAAAGTTGCAGGTTATAAAAACAATACCCAAAAGTCCATGGCTTTCCTATACGCAAACAGTGAGAGAGAAGAAAGCAACATGAAAAAAACAATCCCATTCACAATTGTGCCCCAGAAAATCAAGTACCTAGGAATCAGCTTAACTAAGGAAATAAAGAACCTGTACAAAGAAAACTACAAAACGCTACTTCAGGAAATAAAAGAGGACATGAGGAAATGGAAAGATATCCCCTGCTCATGGATCGGGAGACTTAACTTTGTCAAAATGGCAATACTACCGAAAGCATTGTATAAATTCAATGCAATCCCTATAAGGATACACACGACATTCTTCAAAGAAATGGAGCAAACACTCTTGAAATTTATATGGAACAATAAGCCCCCACGAATAGCTAAAACAATTCTTGGGAAAAAGAAAATGGGAGGAATCAACCTCCCGAACTACAAACTGTACTACAAAGCAGTAATAATTAAAACAGCATGGTACTGGAACAAAGGCAGAACTGCAGACCAATGGAACAGGGTTGAATACACTGACATCTCTCCTCAATCATATGCTCATCTAATCTTTGATAAAGGTGCAATTAATGTGAAGTGGAGTAAGGAAAGCCTCTTTAATAAATTGTGTTGGCATCACTGGACGGCTACATGCAAAAAAATAGGCTCAGAACTCTGCCTAACACCATGTACAAAAGTAAGATCAAAATGGATTAAAGACCTCAACATCAGACCAGAAACCATAAGGTACATTGAAGATAAAGTTGGCAAAACCCTCCATGACATTGAAGCTAATGGTATCTTCAAAGATGCCACGCCACTGGCCGAGCAAGTGAAAACAGAGATAGATAAATGGGACTATCTTAAACTAAGAAGCTTCTGCACCTCCAAAGAAACAGTGACCAAAATACAAAGACAGTCTACAGAATGGGAAAGGATATTCACCGAATACACATCTGACAAGGGGTTGATATCCAGGATATACAAAATACTGGTTAAACGCCACAAGAAGAAAACATCCAACCCCATCCAAAAATGGGGCAATGAAATGAACAGAAAATTTCTCAAAGAAGAAATCCGAATGGCAAAAAAGCACATGAGAAAATGCTCTACATCATTAATCATCAGGGAGATGCAGATCAAAACCACAATGAGATACCATCTCACACCTCAGACATTGGCCCACATTCAAAAGAACAAAAGCAACCGATGCTGGCGTGGATGTGGCGAGAAAGGGACACTCCTTCACTGTTGGTGGGAATGTCCACTGGTTCAGCCCTTCTGGAAAACAGTATGGACGATTCTCAAAAAATTAGAAATTGAGCTCCCATTTGACCCAGCAATACCACTCCTGGGAATATATCCCAGAGAGGCAAAAATGTATAGTCGAAGTGACATCTGCACTTGTTTGTTCATTGCAGCACTCTTTACAATAGCCAGAAACTGGAAGAAACCTGAATGCCCAAGAACAGATGACTGGTTAAAGAAACTTTGGTACATCTACACAATGGAGTACTATGTAGCTCTTAGAAAAGATGAAGTCATGAAATTTACATACAAGTGGTACAATATGGAAAGTATCATGCTAAGCGAAATGAGTCAGAAAGAGAGGGATAGACATAGAAAGATTGCATCCATCTGGGGGATATAAAGTAACAAAGTATGAGATTAATACCCAAGAATAGCTGAGATCAGCACCAGGAGGATTACTCCATAACTTAGAGGCCATCCGGGTATCCTAGAGGAAAGGGCAGTTCAGATAGAGAAGGGAGCACCAAATAAAGGATGTTTGGAGGATCCTCCAGGAGGGGAGATGCATGTCGAATGTAGACTATGGACTGAACATGTTTGCCACTCAATGCCTCTTTTGCAAACCACAACACCCAAAAGGAGAGAGAGAACACAGGGGATTGCCCTGCCACAGAGACAGGGGGGATGGGGGGATGGGGGTGGGGGGATATTATCCATGGTGGTGGAAAATGGGCACTGGTGGAGGGATGGGCATCTGATCATTGTATAATTGAAACCAAAGCACAAAAAATTGTAAATCTACAACTTTAAAAAAAATAAAATAAAATAAAGGGAAAAAGAAAACAAAACAAAATAAAAAAAAAGACACTGAATCCTGAAAAGGTTTGTAATTTGTGTCTCGTGCTGATTCAATACAAAAAACATGATATTTAGGTTCTACTACCATGCTTAACCTATGAATTAGCTGAAATTTCTTTTTATCACCTTGGCTGGGCACATTACATGGGTTTCTGTGTGGTAAAACTTTTTTTGTTTTATGGGAACTTAAAAGACAAAACTAATAGGGTTGGGACTTCTGGTGGAAGGAGAAAAGAGCACAAAATTCCCTAGTGACCACAGCTCAGTAGGGTCAGCTAACTTGCGTTATGACTGACCTCCTTCCCTGATTTCCTCTTTTGTAATGTGCAAAAGTAAAATGACTTTGCAGGCTGCCAGGGAATTGTCCCCTACAGTTCACACTATTTTCTTTTCGATCAAAATTGTTTAAAGATTATTTTAAAAATTTGGAGCTTAACATGCAAAAAATGGGCTTAGAACTCTGCCTAACACCATGTACAAAAGTAAGATCAAAATGGATTAAAGACCTCAACATCAGACCATTCAGCATAAGGTGCATTGAAGACAAAGTTGGCAAAACCCTCCATGACATTGAGGCTAATGGTATTTTCAAAGATGCCACACCACTGGCCGAGCAAGTGAAAACAGAGATAGATAAATGGGACTATCTTAAACTAAGAAGCTTCTGCACCTCCAAAGAAACAGTGACCCAAATACAAAAACAGTCTATAGAATGGGAAAGGATATTCGCTGAACACACATGTGACAAGGTGTTGATATCAAGGATATACAAATTACTGGTTGAACTCCACAAGAAGAAAACATCCAACCACATCAAAAAAATGGGGCAATAAAATGAACAGAAACTTTCTCAAAGAAGAAATCTGAATGGCAAAAAAGCACATGAGAAAATGCTCTACATAATTAATCATCAGGGAGATACAGATCAAAATGAGATACCACAATGAGATACCATCTCACACCTCAGAGACTGGCCCACATTCAAAAGAACAAAAGCAACCAATGCTGGCGCAGATGTGGCAAGAAAGGGACACTCCTTCACTGTTGGTGGGAATGCCGACTGATTCAGTCCTTCTGGAAAACAGTATGTACAATTCTCAAAAAATTAGAACTTGAACTCCCATTTGACCCAGCAATACCACTCCTGGGAATATATCCCAGAGAGGCAAAAATGTATAGTCGAAGTGACATCTGCACTTGTTTGTTCATTACAGCACTCTTTACAATAGCCAGAAACTGGAAGAAACCTGAATGCCCAAGAACAGATGACTGGTTAAAGAAACTTTGGTACATCTATACAATGGAGTATTATGTAGCTGTTAGAAAAGATGAAGTCATAAAATTTACATACAAGTGGTACAATATGGAAAGTATAATGCTAAGCGATATGAGTTAGAAAGAGAGGGATAGACATAGAAATATTGCATTCATCTGGGGGATGTAAAGTAACAAAATACGAGATTAATACCCAAGATTAGCTGAGATCAGCACCAGGAGCATTACTCCATAGCTTAGAGGCCAGCCGGGCATTCTAGGGGAAAGGGCAGCTCAGATAGAGAAGGAGCACCAAATAAAGTGTGTTTGAAGGATCCACCAAGGAGGGGAGATGCATGTTGAAAGTAGACTATGGACTAAACATGTTTGCCACTCAATGTCTCTTTTGCAGAACACAACACCCAAAAGGAGAGAGAGAACAAAAGGGATTGCCCTGCCACAGAGGCAGGGTGGGATGGGGTGGGGGTGGAGGTGGGAGGGATATTATCCACGGTTGCAGAAAATGGGCACTGGTGGAGGGATGGGTATTTGATCATTGTATAATAGAAACCCAAGCACAAAATTTGTAAATCTACAACTGTACTTCATGGTGTTTCACTAATAAAAAGAAAAAAAAAAGGAAAAAAATGGAGCTTAATGATTTGTTCTCATATATTTTCCCTACATGGTGTAATTTGGCATTGATCTAGGAAGGCCAGCATGAAAAAGTTGAGGTGTATATCTTAACCACCAATGCCAAAACCACTGTAAGTATGGAACCCAAAGTCAATAGTTAACCTTCAAAATGTGTTCGTCAAGGAAATCGGTGGGAATGCAGGGCGAAATGGGTCGTTTGTTGGTTGAGGGATGAAGACACTGGTGGTGTGATTAGAATTGGAATATTGTATGACAAAACTCCATTATAAATGACTTTGTAAATCAAAACTGCCTAAATGTTAAAAAAAAGAGAAGTCAACTCATATCTATATTTCAAGAAAGCTTGTCTTAGCAAATTTTGGCATGGAGAGCATAGTTGGTAGAGAGATGGAGAAAGAAAGGGAGAGTTGAAGGTTGGGAAGAGAATCCTGGATATCATGGAAGAGATGAAAGTTGATCTTAGAAGATTTGGAGCCATCAGAGTTTAGAGAGTTAAATGGTGAGACCATAGCAGTTTAGGTAGTTAAATAGTGAGATTGGTTTAAGTCATCAGCAGTGTATACATAGAGTTCAAAGACCTCACAGATATTCGGGCTATATCAACTAACAAGGGGACCGTTTTTTTCCTGAAGCTCTATTTAAGTATAATATATTGCCAGAAAGAATGATAAGAAGCTGGTTCTCTTTTTCACAGATTAGTACAATAGAGATGAAAACTTTTATACAAAGGAATCTATCACCTTGTCCTGTTGCTCTGCTTTCTTTTCATCATTTCATTCTCCTCCATGTCCCTACCTAATCAGGGCTCTCCACATTTCTCAGCAGCGTCACCACATAGCCTCAGAGCATGTATTAACTGCCAGTAGCTCACAGTTCTCTTGTTTTACCCACACCCAGGCCAGAGCTATCCTTCTGCAAATGAAGATGTCTGCTAAAGTCCCATTCTTCCTTGAAGTGGCAGTCATGGTGTACCTCTTCTTAATCATTGTGTTTACAAATTTCGATGAATGTCACTATACTAGTGACAGGGATTTTCCAAACTAAGGGAAGAATAAACATTTTCCATTACCCCAAGAATTTTGGGCAGTTATTTTCTATCCACTGCAAATAATATATGATAATTAGTCAAAGGAACTGAAATAAAAACAGGGACATTTGTCAATTTGGTGCCATGACTAGTCAGTCTTAGTATAAATATATATTTCTAGAAAAAAAAGCAGAAGAAAACGAGTTGGTTGCTAGCAAAGAATGCCAAATCTCTGCCAAGAAATCCCTTGAAAATAAAAATTGTGACTATGGACTGAACATGATTGCCACTCAATGCCTCTTTTGCAGACCAAAACACCCAAAAGGAGAGAGAGAACAAAAGGGAATGCCCTGCCATAGAGGCATGGTGGGATGGGTGGATGTGTGTGGGAGGGATACTGGAATCCATGGTGGTGGAAAATGGGCAATGAGGGAGGGATGGGCATTTGATCATTGTATAATCGAAACCCAAGGAAAAAAATTGGTAAATCTACAACTGTACCTCATGGTGTTTCACTAATAAAAATTTAAAAAAAATAAAATAAAAATTGTTTTGTCTGCCAGAGATCAATAGATGGGAACCTGAGTGAAGGCAAAAGATTAAGTTGGTTGACTTTTATTTTTCCTTGAGTATATAAATTTGATTTTGGAATCAATTTATTTGACAGTTTATCAAGACAGAGAAATTTTCATCACTTCTCTTATTTAAAAGTATATTGATACACAAAATAAGTGGGGAACCTTTATTGCAGATGCTTGTTTAAATTGTTTGGCATGGAACCAGAGACACCAGCTTTCATTCAAAAAGTGGCCAGTGAGATTAATACCAGGAGTTTTGCTCCATGGTTTGGAATCCAGCCACACATTCTAGGGGGAAAGGGAGCTCATATAGAGTAAGGAGCACCAAATAAAGGGTGTTTGGAGGATCCTCCCAGGATTGGTGAAGCATTCTGAAAGTAGAGTATAGACCAACATGATTGCCAGTCAATGCCTCTTTTGCAAACCACAACACCCAAAAGGAGAGAGAGAACAAAAGGGAATGTCCTGCCACAAAGGCATGGTGGGATGGGGGGATAAGGGGTGGGAGGGACACTGGGACCCGTGGTGGTGGAAAATGGGCACTGGTGGAGGGATGGGTATTTGATCATTGTACAATTGAAACCCAAGCACAGAAATTTGTAAATCTATAACTGTACCTCAAGGTGTTTCACTAACAAAAATTTAAAAAAAATGTAAATGACAGAGAATGGGCACTGATTGAGGGATGGGTACTGGATCATTGTATAACTGAAACCCAAGCACAAAAATTTGTAAGTCTACAACTGTACCTCATGGTGTTTCAGTAATAAGCATTAAAAGAATAAAAAGTGAGGCAATGCATAAAAAAAAGTGGTCAGGTACCATCAATGCTGCTGCCCACACCCACACCGGGAGTGACAATGCTATGAGCAAGGGTTTCCATACTTGGATTCTCAAGATAGTGCCCCAGGAAATACTGACACGCAGCAGCATTTTGGACCCAACCTATTATAAAACTTGTTAGAGGTTGATACCAAACAAGAAAATTCAGGACTGTTGTGTAGCTTCTTTGATAATTTATTTTTCTCTAGTAGCTTGTAGATATTAGGGGTGGCAGTGGTATATTCTATAATAAACAGTATTGCGTTTTTAAAATGTTGAAGGCCTAAGGTACATAAAAGAGGCAAAATAAAATGAGTAAATCTGTACACACATGAACACTTTTGTTGTTTCTTTAGCAATGGCTTGGATGAAAACTGTAGATGGGTAGAATGTATTTAAGTAGCTGGAGATAGGGATCAGGGGTGGTGCGGACTGCAGGGGAGGGTGGAAAGATGGGAAGAGATTATAAGTGTGTGTGTTTATGAGTGCTATTGTGTGAGAATGTTGAGTTTATAAGAATTCATGCATGAATGTGTGAGTAAGAGAGAGAGAGAGAGAGAGAGAGAGAGAATGAGTGTGTGTGCATGTATCCGTGTGTGTGTGTTTTCTTAGAAAAATCCTATATTTCACCTGAACTACTGTACCAAGTGATGCTGTCATTCATTTTGAGAATGTAATAAATAATTTTTATTAAATTCAGGTGGTGAAATATGTTGGCCTTTAAGCCCTTCCCCTCCTCCAATTCATCAAATTCTTCCTATAATTTTCATTTACTCCCTGACCTCTTCAGGACTCAATTGGATTCAATGTGCCACATCCAAATTTATCTCTTTTAGAAAAAGTAATTAGATTAAAATATAAATCACACTATTGTTAACATTCAAGTGGGTTCTAATGATAATAAATAATTTCTATTCATAGAAGTACTTATTCAGGCCACACAATAAGGAAAAATTCAGAATATTGGACAGAAGTCAATTATTTCTCAAGCAGAACTAGCTATATTATAGCCATTCTAAAGATGTTAGAAATTTGCAGTCCAAACATTAGAGGTTCATGCTATAAGTAAAAGATTTCTTGTTTTCTCACCTGAATCCTATTCTCCATAATAATAATTGAATATATGAATAAGTGACAGAAATAATTGAATGTTGTTTTCTTCACTTGAAGGTTTTATTCACAGATCTTGTCTCATAAAAATTATTCAGAAAACATTATATTAAACAAACATTCCATGGTGATTAATCAGAATTCTTATGTTTGAAAGTGACAAACTCATACCACACTCATTTTAAACTAAGAATATACTTGATTCATGTGCCTATAAAGCTGGAGTGCCCTCTAGGTATGGTTGGGCCCAAAGAGTTGATTTTTATTTATTTACTTATTGATTGATTGAGTGATTGACTGAATCACCATAAGTGGTTGACTGAATCACCATTGAGTGATTGACTGAATCACTAGGACATAAAGAGATACAAAGCTGTTCATGAGTAGGTTTCAGTCATACAGTGTTCCAAGACCCATTGCTCCACCAGTGAACATTTCCCACCTACAGTGTCCCCAGTTTTCCCCCGGAAATCCTTTATCTCCCTCTCTCTCTCCTCACCCCCGCCCCCTGTCTCTCCCTTTCTTCTACCTATCTACCTATCTACCGATCTCTCCCTTTTGAGGCATCATGGTTTACAACACAGGAACTCATAGGTTTCCATGTTTCTTCCTTTACCTATTTTCACTTCACCGTTCTTTTCCAGCATGATCATTTCCAACTATCTTTGTCATAGTGGTCTCTTCTCGATCCCAACTGCCATCTCCCGTAGCCCATAAGGTAGGCTTCTAAGAGTGGACCAATCATCCTGGCCCTTATTTCTACTATCCTAAGGTATTAATCTAAAGTTATGTTTTTTCATATCCCACAAATGAATGTAATCCTATATCTGTCTGTCTCCTTCTGACTAATCACACTCAGCATGATACTCTTCATGTACATCCATTTATAAGCATACTTGATAACTTCATTTTCACTAACAGCTGCATAGTACTCCATTGTTTAGATATACCATAGTTTCTCTAACTAATCATTGAGAATTCTTGGGCATACAAGTTGTTTCCAGATTCTCACTATTGTGAATAGTGCTGCAATGAACATAGAAGTGCAGATAGCATTACTGCTGTGTGTTTTGGGGCCTGGGAGTATATTGACAAAAGTGGTATTGCTGGATTCATGGAAGCTCAATTTGTAACTTTCTGAGAAATGCCCATTTTGTTTTCCGAAAAGGCTGAACCAATCGGCATCCCCACCAACAGTGAAGAAGAGACCCTTTCTCCGCACTTCCATGCTGACATTGGTTGCTCTTGTTCTTTTTGATGTGTGTCAATCTCTGTGGTGTGAGATATTTCATTGCTGTTTTGATTTGTATCTCCCTGATGATTCATGATGTAGAACATTTTACCTCTGTTTTTTGGTCATTTGTATTTATTCTTTGAGGAAGTTTCTGTTCATTTCTTCTCCTCATGTTTTGGTGGGGTTGGATGTCTTTTTCTCATAAAGTTCTAACAGTGCCATATATATCTGGGGTTATATACAATAAGGGGTTAATTATATGGGTATTGCATAAATAATTTTCCCCCATTATGAGGGCTGTCTTTTTATCATGGTCACCATTTTTTCTGAGTTGCAGAAACTTCTTGGTTTAATGTAGTCTCATTTGGTTTTCTTCACTTCCTCTTCCTTGGTCAGTGGTGCATCATTCTAGAAGTTTCCCTTACCTTTAATGTCATGGAGGGATCTTCCCACATTTTTCTCCATATATCTTAAGAATTCAGGTATGATATTGAGGTCTCTAATTCATTTGATCTGACTTTGTGCCTGGCACTATAAAGAGGTCTGAGTTAAACTTTTTTTTTTTTTGTTTTTGTTTTTTGGGTCACACCGGGCGATGCTCAGGGGCTACTCCTGGCTCCTGCACTCAGGAATTGCTCCTGGCGGTGCTCGGGGGACCATATGGGATGCTGGGAATCGAACCTGTGTCGGCCATGTTGGCTGCGTGCAAGGCAAACGCCCTACCCGCTGTGCTATTCCTCCAGCCCTGAGTTAAACTTTTTTTGCATGTTGCTGACCAATTTTCCCAGCAGCACTTGTTGAAGAGACTTCCTTGCTCAACTTCATATTTATTGAGCCTTTATGATACATTAGGTAATAATAATCTGAGGGCCAGCGTCAGGATATTTGACTATATTCCATTGACCTGAGGACTCTCTTTATCTGAATATCATGCTAATTTGATTACTACGACTTTGTAGTAGGGTTTGAAGTTGGGGAAGGTGTTCCCTTCTTCTTTTTACCAAAGATTGCTTTAGCTCATCATGGGAGTTTATTGTTGTGTATGAGTTTCAAGAGGGTTTAATCTATTTCTTTGAAAAATGTTATGGGTATCCTTATAGAAAGTGCATTAAATCTTTATAGCGCTTTGGGGTGTATTGCCATTTTGACAGTGTTAATCCTCTCAATCAATGAGCATGGGATGTGATTCCATTTCCTCATATCCTCTTTTATTTCATGAAGTAGTGTTTTGTAGAGTGTTTTTGGTATAGGTCCTTAACCTTTTTAGTTGATTCTAGTATACTTGATTTTCTGAGGTTATTGTGAATGGGTTTGTTTTTTGCCTATCTCTTTTTTCTCTTTCATTAATAGTATTTGGGAAAGCCATGGACTATTGGATATTGATTTTGTAATATGCTACTTTAGTAAACAAACCTATTCTTCCCAGGAGCTTTTTGGTAGATTTTTTGGGATTTTCTAAGAATACTATCATGTCATCTCCAAATAGTAAAAGCTTGAGTTCTTCCTTTTTTTATCTGGATGCCCTTGATATCTTTTTCTTACCAAAATCATATGGCAAATACTTCAAGTACTATGTTGAATAGGAGTGGTGAGAGTGGGTAACTTGTTTTGTGCCTGATTGTATTTTGGGAATCTAGCTCATTGATTTTTCTCCAAGCCTTTAGTTTTTCCCCATTGAGAATAATGCTTGGTGTGGGTTTGTAGTAGTTTGCTTTGACTAGATGGAGGAAAGTACTTTCGACTCCCATTTTGTTGAGAGCTTTTCATCATGAATGGGTGCTGGATCTCATCAAATGCTTTATCTACATCTATTGATATTATCCTATGATTTTTATCTTTATTTTATTGAGATGGTGTATTCTGTTGATTGACTTGAGAATGTTAAGCCATCCTTGCATCCCCAAGATAAACCTACTTGGTCATAGAGTGTGACCTTTTGTTGAGTTTCTGATTTCTATTTGCTGGTATAATCTTGAGGATCTTTGCATCTGTATTTATCAAAGAAATAGGTCTGTAATTTTCTTTTTTGTGGTTTCTCTGTCTGATTTGAATATCAGGGTGATCTTTGTCTCATAGAAATTGTTTGGGAGTATTTCTGTTTCTTCAATTTCCTGGAAAATCTTAAAAAATGTTGGCAGTAGGTCCTCTTGAAAGGTTTGAAATACTTCACTAGTTAATCCATTTGGGCCTGGGCTCCTGTTTTGGGGGATACTTTTGATTATCATTTCAATTTCCTTGTAGTGATGGGTTCGAGTTTTCAAAATATTCTTGGTTCAGCCGTGGGAGGTAATTGGAATCCAGTAATTTATCAATTTATTCAAGATTCTCTCATTTCCTGCTTTAAAGATTCTCAAAATAATCTCTGATGATCCTATGGATTTTGTAGTTTCTATTATGATGTCCCCCTTTGCATTTCTGATTCGGTTTATTAGGATTCTTTCTCTTTTCTTCTTTGTGAGTCTTGCTAGTAGTTTATTGATCTTATTTATTTTCTCAAAGAACCATGTCTTGCTTTTGTTGGTCTTCTGAATTGTATTTTGGGATTATATCTCATTGATTTCTTCTCCAGGTTTTATTATTTCTTTCCTCCTGGCTAGTTTGGACTCATTTTCTTGGTCATTTTCCAAAATCTTGAGCTGTAAGTTATTTTTGTAGGCCCTTTCTTTCTTCCAGTTGAATTCTGGCGGAGCTATAAACTTTCCTCTTAGAACTGCTTTTGCTCTGTCCCACAAGTTCTGGTAGTTCCTCGTTGTCATTTTTTCTGGAATCTTTTTATTTCCTCTTTGATTTCTTCTCTAAGCCAATGGTTGTTCATTACTTCCCTCAAATAAAATATTTTCTTGCCGAGTTTTTGTCTGTTTGATCTATTGAGAAGTGAGAAAGTACTGTTGAAATCTCCATCTAGTATTGTGTTGCTATCAATGTTTTTCTTTAAGTCTATTAGAAGTTGTTTTTACGTATTTTGCTGGTCTGTCATTAGGAGCATCTACATTGAGGAGGGTGATTTCTTTCTGATGTACATATCCCATGATCATTAAGAAATGACCTTCACTGTCTCTTATAACCTTTAGCCTGAAGTTTATGTGGTCCGATACTAGTATTGCCACTGCAGCTTTTTGGAGGTGTTCTTTTCTTGAAGAATTATTTTCCAGCCTATTACTTTTAGCCCATGGATGCTTTGATTGCTCAGATGTATTTCTTGCAGGCAGCAGAATGTTGGGTTCAGTTTTCTATTTCATCCTGCCGTCCTGTGCCTCTGAATTGGTGTATTTAGTCCACTGACATTGAGAGAGATCATTGTGATAGGGATTTTTGCTATCTTTATGTCGAAATTTGGAGTACTTTTGGGGCTTGTCTTAGCTTAAAGTAGCCCTGTTAATTCTTAATGCAACAAAAATATGGAACACTTTACAAGTTGGCCTGTCATCTCTGTGTAAGGATCATGCTAATCTCTGTATCATTTCAATTTTAGTATATGTGTTACCAAACTGAGTATAAGAGTTGATTTTTTTCCCTATTTTTCTCTTCTGATTTCTTTGAGTGTTGTCCTTACTCACTCCTATGGCAGACAGTGATTCCCAATCTAGGAAGGTATTTCAAAGCAGCTTGAAGTGATAAATTTAGAACATTAATGTCCCAGAAGGAAAAGTATGGTTTTTACAATATTATCTTTTACCATACCCAGGGCATCAGTTTTGCAAAATAATTCTTTTGGAAGATGGAGAATCAGTGTTGTTTAATGCTCTTCCCTGAAATCTTCATTAAGAAAATTAAACTGGAGCCTTTTGCTATTCTCACCTCGGTCCCGTGTACATCTCCAGAAAACGGTGGATGGCGTTGTCCGCACTTTGACCACCTTGAAAGTAAGTAGGATTTTTCTCCTGAAGGAAGAGGTGAGAAGCATATTGATGATTTCATTCCACTTTATTACAAGTTCAACTTGAAGGGAATGTGAGAGTCATGAGGCTCCTGTAAAGGACAGAAAAAGGGTCTCAATGTAATTTAATGGCCCAGACACATTAACAACACAGATGACTCAAAGTAACCTGTGTGCATCTTTGGGTGTATAGTGAGTTTTATATCTACTCATAGTGATTCTCAGTCATTCCACATGGGCAAAACAGACCTGTAATTAAAAATCTAGTTCTCTGAGCAGAATGGGCTTTCTTAGGTGATTGAACATGTGTGTAATATTTTATTACTAAGCACATACAACTGTTTGAATGATGTGTACTTTTCGATCAAAATTTAAGTCCAAATATCTCTGAAATGGCAGTCTCCTGATGCCGCACCTGGCTTTCCTCACTGGGGCCCCTTGGAGGGGGTGGGTTGAGTTTCCCTCACCACCCCGAGCAGAGACCTGGCAGCTGAAGACCTCTGCAACCAGCCATAGTTATGCTTAAGACCACTCTCAACACACTTGAAGGAGCCTCATGCATGAAGGAACTGGCAGAGGAACCCAGGTGTGCGGGACCCGGGGCTGAGATATTCAAGACTGCTCAGACCATAAATGGGCCTCCTCCATCCAGATCCCCCATCTTCCAGTAGCTAAGTGGTACACCCACGGACTGCCTCTGGAGCCATGTAATCCCATCAATGGCCAAGATCCAGATACTGGATCTTGTTGATAAGATAACAACTCATATTGTCCAGTTCTCTTTCTCGGAGAACATGGCAGGTTACCAAGCGTATCTTGCCTACATGGCAGAGACTGGCAAGTTACCTGTGGTGTGTTCTATATGCCAAAACCCAGTAACAATGAAGTATCTCATTTCCCTGACCGTGAAAAAACCTCCAATGTGGCACTTGCTAAAATCTCAGGGCTAGGACGAATGGAGATGTAACTGGTGCATGATACCAGTATTCCTCCCACCATGCCCCCAAACATGCCTTTGTGGCAGGGCATTCTCTTTTGTTCTCTGGGGCCATGGCATGCCAGAGAGCCACTCGTGGTGGGCAACTCATGGTCTTGGCTGGCAGGACGAATGGGCTGGTTTTACCCCTCACCCCCAATCCCACGAGGCTTTAGTTGCCCTGTCACCCTAGCTCATACCTGGCTGTCCAATAATCTCTGAGGTGGTGGGCATCGTGCCGCCAGTGGGGAGAAAGGCAGAAGCGACAAATACCCTTTCCCACCTGAGGGAGAATGGTGCCGTAGCTTAATGCATAGTTTAGTCACTTTTCTGCCAAAAGCCTCTGGGTTCCGAATTGGATCCATGTGCCTCTGGGGTTGTGGTCGTGCTGGATAGCCTCTTGTGGGGGTCAAATCGTGAATTTGGTGGGGCAGAAAGAATGGCTTTATGGCCTACTTTTGGCATGCATCTCCCACCCAGAGCGGGTCCTCCAAATACCCTTTAGTTGGTGTTCTGGCCTCTATCTGAGCTGCCTTTCCCCCCAGCATGTGATGTCTGCTTCCAAGGCCTGGAGCAAACCTCCTAGTCCTTATCACTCTATTCTTGGGTATTAGTCTCTTATTCTGTTACTTTATATTCCACAGATGAGTACAATCTTTCGATGTCTGTCCATATCTTTCTGACTCATTTCACTTTCTATGTTGATCCACTTTATGCAAATTTCATGACTTCTTATTTTCTAACAGCTGCATAGAATTCCACTGTGTAGATGAAACAAAGTGTCATTAACAAATCATCTGTTCTTGGGCACTAGGATTTTTTTTCCCCCAGATTTTGGCTATTGTGTACAGTGCAGCAATGAACATACAAGTGCATATGTCATTTCGGCTGTACTTTTTTGCCTCTCCAGGCTATATTCCCAGGAGTGATATTGCTGGGTCAAATGGGAGCTCAATTTCTAGTATTCGGAGAACCGTTCATACTGTTTTCCAAAACGGCTGAACCTGTCCGCATTTCCACCAGCAGTGAAGGAGAGTCCCTTTTTCCCCACATCCACGGCAACACTTTTGTTCTTTTGGATGTGGGTCAGTTTCAGTGATGTGACGTGATATCTCTTTGTTGGTTGTACCTGCATTTCCCTGATGATTAGTGATGAAGAGCATTTTTCATGTGCCTTTTGGCCATTTGGTATCTTCTTTGAGAAAGTTACTGTTCATTTCATCATCCCATTTTCTGATGGGGTTGCATGATTTCTTCTTGTAGAGTTCAACCAGAGCCTTGTATATTGTTGATATCAACCCCTTATTACATAGGCATTGGGTGAATATCCTTTCCCATTCTGTAGACTGTCTTTGTATTCTGGTCACTGTTTCCTTTGAGGTGCAGAAGCTACTTAATTTAAGATAGTCCCCTTTGTTCATCTCTGTTTTCACTTTTTTGGCCAGTGGCATGTTATCTTTGAAGATACCTTTAGCTTCAATGTCGTGGAGGGTTTTGCCCACCTTGTCTTCAATGTACCTGATGAATTCTGTTCTGCTGTTGAGGTCTTTGACCCATTTTCATCTGACTTTTGTGCTTGCTGTTAGGTAGAGGTTTGAGCCCATTTTATTGCATGTCGCTGTCCAGTTTTTCCAGCACCGTTTGTTAAAGAAGTCTTTCTTGCTCCACTTCACATTTCTTGCTCCCTTATCAAAGATTAGATGAACATATATTTGAAGGTGTGTGTCAGTATATTCAATGATGTTCCATTGGTCGGTGGCTCTGCCTTTGTTCCAGTACCATGCTGTTTTAATTATTATTGCTTTGTAGTAGAGTTTGAGGTTGGGGAAGGTGAGGCCTCCCATCGTCTTTGTCCCAAGAATTGCTTTAGCTATTCGTGGGCGTTTGTTGTTCCATATAAATTTCAGGAGTGATTGATGAACTTCTTTGAAGAATATTATGGGTATCTTTATAGGGATCACATTGAATTTGTACAATGCTTTGGGGAGTATTGTCATTTTGACAATGTTAATTCTCTCAATACATAAGCAGGAGATATGTTTCCATTTCTTCGTGTCCTCTTATTTTCTGTTGTATAGGTCCTTCACTTCCTTAGTTAAGGTGATTCTGAGATACTTGATTTTCTGAGGCATGATTGTGAATGGGTTGCTTTCTTCATGTCACTTTCTTCTCTCTCATTATTTGCATACAGAAAACCATAGACTTTTGGGTATTCATTTTATAGCCTGCAACTTTACCATATAAATCTATTGTTTCTAGGAGTTTTTTGGTAGAGGTTGTAGAATTCTCTAAATATAGTATCACATATTCTGTGAATAGTGAGAGCCTGATTTCTACTTTTCCTACATGACTGCCCTTAATATCTTTTTTTATATAACTCCTATTGCAAGTACTTCCAGTACTATATTCAACAGAAGTGCCAAAATGAATTTTTTTCTTTTTGGGTCACACCCTGTGATGCTCAGGAGTTATTCCTGGTTCATGCACTCAGAAATTATTCCTGGCAGTACTCGAGGTACCGTATGGGATGCTGGGAATCGAACTTAGTTTGGTTGCATGCAAGGCAAACGTCCTACCCCTGTGCTATTGCTCCAGCCCCCAAAATGAAATTTTACTAAACACTTTCTATCTGTAAATTTCTATGCTAAGAACAGTGGTATAAACGGTGATATCTGAGTAATTTACAAGTAGATTATGAAGACAGATAATATAAAGTATTTCTTTGTATGAATTTCCAAAATGTGTAGCTTTTATTAAATATGTTAAGAATGAACCGGAGGTCTTGATTATACCATGAAAATGATTTCCCTGTTAGAAGTTACCCTTCTAAAATGCAATAAAGTGACACATTTTGAAAATGTTGATTATTCGTTCATTAATTCAATGAATATTTGTTAGTCTGGGGGTGCAGTGCCTCCAGGAAGTCAACCTGCACCCTCGAGGTGAGTGCATCTACAGTCTAATGGTGCCATCATGCTGCCTGATAACCCCAGATTTCCACTGTGCCTCTGGCTGGATCCCAACACCTCAGGACTAAGTTTCCCAAGAAATTAAACTCCCAAAAAGGTATGTGGGAGTCATGTTCACAAACCACCCCTGGCTCAGCTATACAAGCTAATGTATTGGTCTTGCTTAAGTGACCCATAAATAAATCTTGAAAGAGATCAAAAGTCACAGTTAACCTTGGACCTTCACACGGCAGAACATACTAGGGTAAATCGGAGGGAGGCAGGTTAGTTTGTTGCCCACGCAACCAGAACTCAGGGCAGTCACTTGCTCCCACAAACCAAAATCTCCACCATGCCCTAGTCTCATTACATCGTCTCAGGATGGATTTCACTGAAATACAACAGCTGAAATTTCGGATATGCGGGTTTTGTGACTGAATTCTCTAGGCTTTCTCTGAGTCAGGATGGGCAGCCCACCCTCACTGCCCTGTACTTATGGAAGCCGCAGCAGTCATGTCCATACCTCAAAGCAACTCCAGCCTTACCTTCCTGATAAAAATACTAAATTCCGGGGCTGAAGCGATAGCACAGTGGGTAGGATGTTTGCCTTACATGCGGCCGACCCGGGTTCGAATATCAGCATCCCATATGGTTCCCTGAGCTCCGCCAGGAGTAATTCCTGAGAGCAGAGCCAGGAATAACTCCTGAGCATCGCCGGATGTGACTCCCCCAATAAAAATACTAAGTTCCTTGAACAAACATGATGACCTCTTAGTACCTGTATGAGAACAATAATGCACAAAATTAAAAGGAGAGAGAAAGAATTTAAAGAGCCTGCCATAGAGACAGGCTGGGGGGGGGGTAGGGTGTTGGGGGATGTTGTAGGGAACCAGGGACATTGGTGGTGGGAAATTTACACTAGTGGAGAGAAGCATGTTGGATCGTTGTATGACTGGAAGCAAATTATGAATAGTTTGTAATGGTCTATCTCACAGATATTCAATAAAAATTTAAAATATATATCCTTAATTGGTAGCTCAGACTACTGATAGAACTTTCAAAATCAGCATATCTATTTTTGTGTTCTCAGTAGGAAAAAAAAATATTACTCACCTGTGTGCCAATAGCTTGAAGAATGCTAAACCGAAAGATACATCAATGCTTGTCTCTGGCATGAATACTGTAATTGCAGGTATGTTATGTTTTAGAATCAGTTCATGGACAAGAAGGCAAGAGAAGCAGTGGCAAAGAGCAACAATATTGAATGGATAATGTTTGAGGAGCTTGCAAGGGAGAGTAAAGATTTGGCATGAGAAGAGGGAAAAAACCGAAGAGTTAAGTATTAATAAGTATCATGACAAAAATGCAAGGGAGGACATTTTTTGGCAATCGTCACACTCTGTTGAGCTTTTGGTGAGGATAAGTATTAGAAAGTATCTTTCCCATTTAGTGGTAAAAAGGTAACTTGGATGGGTGCATTTAAAAAAATTACTTTAATAATTAGAATCACCGAGAGATACACAGTTACAAGGTTGCTCATAATTGAGTTTCAGTCATATAATGTTCTAGCACCCTTCCAGTAAAATGGGGGTGTTTTTGAAGGAATATCCCTGGTGCGAAGACTAGGGCATCTGAATCTTAACACATTTCACCAAATATATGATCTGTACTCACATGATTTACACTGTCTCCAGTGATCTTTGATTTACGTTTTCACGCAATATTTCCTTGTGAAACTCAACAAAAGCGAGGGTACCTATTTAAGACAAGTACATGTTTCTCTGACATTATATATTTTTTGGTTGCTGAGAGAGTCTCTAAAGCAATGCTCAGGAGGTGTGGGGGCCCCACCGGCAATTCTCAGAAAACGTGTCCATGGTGCTAGGGGTCCTCTGAGGCTATACAGTCTTTGATACTCTGGCAATCAGGTGGTGCTGGGAGTCAAATTGAGAGCATGTGAGACAATTTCCATAAGCACTACATTATTTCCTGAGGCCCTGGGTATTAAATTGATGTCAGCATTCTGAGGTCCTCCCTTTTGTCAGAAAGCAGAGACTTGTGCAGGAGAAATTGGAAGAGACCTTATGGTTTAGCTAGGTTGACTGAGTAGACGGTGATACCATTAAGATTGGAACATAAAGTAAAAATAAAACAAGAGAAAGATCTAACAATTATAAACAGGGCTATAGTACTCAGCAGAAGTACTGGTAGATGCGGCAGAAGCCGGGAAAAGTATTCGTAACGCCCGCCTCTCCTTTGCCAACTATAAGACCAAGATGACTGCCCTCCGACGTCCTGATGGATCCATCACATCCTCCAGAATGGCAATGGAGAAGATTATCCATGACTTCTACTCAAATCTCTTCGATAGCCATGTCCACTTGCCGACATACCAAATTCCACAGGATGGGTATGTCGTTCCTAACGTTCTCCCTTCCGAAATCCGACACGCCATTTCGTTGGTAAAGAAGCAAACAGCACCCGGCCCAGACAAGGTCAGACCTGAACACCTGAAGAACCTGCCGTCAGTACTCATCAATACACTGGCTCGACTCTTCACTCGCTACCTGTCTGAATGCAAGGTTCCGTCCCAATGGAAAACCAGCAGGACCGTACTACTGTTCAAGAAGGGAGACATCCATGACATTGGCAACTATTGCCCGATCTGCCTATTGTCTGTCATCTACAAGCTGTTCACTCGAGTCATCCTGAATAGGATTGGCATAACACTAGATGAAGGACAACCATGCGAGCAAGCAGGGTTCCGCAAAGGATTCAGCACCATCGACCATATCCACACGGTAACCAAGCTCATTGAGGTTTCTCGGGAGTTCAAGATGCCGCTCTGCTTAACGTTCATTGATTTAAAGAAGGTCTTTGATTCTGTTGAGACGGAAGCGGTCATTGAAGCCCTAGCCAATCAGGGCATTCAAGCCCAATACATCAGGATCCTCCGTGAGCTGTATTGCGGATTCACTACCAGGATCTCACCATTCTACAAAGAAGTGATCGTTGATGTCAAGAGACGGGTGCGGCAGGGTGATACCATTTCACCGAAACTCTTCAGTGCCACCCTCGAGAACATCATGCGACGACTGGAATGGGAAGGAATGGGAGTGAAGATAGATAGTCGGCAACTACACCACCTCCGCTTTGCGGATGACATTGTTTTAATAACACCAAACATCAGCCAAGCGGCACAAATGCTGGCCGACTTCGACCGTGAGTGTGGAAAGGTAGGACTACAGCTGAATCTTACGAAGACAATGTTTATGAGAAACAGCCTTGTTCCTGACGCCCCATTCGCTCTCAATGGAACGACCATCTCCGAATGCAACAGCTATGTGTACCTAGGTCGAGAGGTCAACATGAGTATTGACCTGGCACCCGAGCTGCGCAGGAGGAAGAGAGCGGCTTGGAATGCCTTCAAGAACGTCGAAGAAATAGCTAAGAGGACGAAGAACCTCCGGCTCCGGGCACATCTCTTTGATTCCACTGTTCTTCCTGCATTAACATATGCCTCAGAGACCTGGGCCCTACGCAAACAAGATGAGAACGCCATTCAGGTCTCCCAAAGAAGAATAGAAAGAGCTATGCTTGGAATATCACGTTTCACTCAAATGAGAGAACGAATCCGGAGTTCTGACATCCGTTGACGATCAAGGATCAGGGATGCTGTCTCATATGCCAAGGTGTCGAAAATCAGATGGGCTGGTCACGTAATGAGATTTAAAGACGACCGTTGGACTAGAGCTGTTACTGATTGGATTCCACGGGATGTCAAGAGACCGCGTGGCCGCCCACCTACCAGATGGTCAGACTTCTTTGTCAAGATCATGAACGATCGGTTTGAGGCCCTCCATGTTCCCGGAGCGAAGAGATGCCATTGGGCTACACTAGCACGCGACAGGGACAAATGGAGACGTTACTGGCGCCCGCTCGAGCAAATCGACGACTAATGGGAAGTTAAGTGATTATCACTTAAGTGAAGTGATAGTACTCAAAAAGTTTAGAAACAGGCACATTGGCAAGTAGTTTTAAAAAGCATCCAGGAGAGAATATAGTATTGTGAGTGAACGAATCTACTCTATGGATTCATCTCATCCTTGAAATGAAAAAGGCAATGTGTTACAGTTACAAATTTACAAATAAGATATATACCATCATATATTTCATCATATATTTCTGCTGTGTTCCTATGCTTTACCAAGTATTATTCTAATTTTTAAATTTACTTTAATCATTAAAAGAGTATTTCTCTACATTAATCTTTTTAATGAAATATTTCATTAAAAATGTTTTTTAAAAAATTTATTTAAAATGTTTTATTAACATGTTATTTAAAAAGAAACATATGGGCCACATAGTTAGTGCAATTTGTAGAGGGTTTGTATGCAGCGAATCTGAGTTCAATCCCCAGAATCCTGAGCCTTCCAGAAGTGATCTCTGCATACAGAGTCAAAAGTGAGCCCGGAGCACATCTGGGTGTGCTCCCTTCGCCACATAAAAGGAAGAAAAGAAAAACATTTAACTGATACTTGAGTAACATAGAGGTTAAGGGTGCTAATTCCTGTATAATTTTTGAAAGCCCCCAAAATTATTAGATAGTTTGCTATTGACCAAGAAGTTGGTTTTTTAATAGTATTTACTTACATTGTCTAAGTAGTGATATGTGTGGTATAGAAATCTGTACATTGTGATACATTTTAAAAAATTATAATGCATTTTATAATGGACTTTATAATACATTTGTATTTTATAGTAATAAGTGATAAATTATATTTCTGTTTTTGTGGGGTATTTGGGCCATAGTATGTGGTGCTTGGGACTTCTGACTCTGTGCTCAAGGGTCATTCTTGGTGGAGCCAGCCAATAATTTGTGTTGACTGTGTGCATGGTAAATGCTTTAATCCCTATACTAAGTCTGGGGTCCAATCAAATAAATTATCTGCATATATTTTATACATTCATGGCATACTTTTTCTTAGATTCTTTGATATATCTAGGATATATTGATCATCTTTAGGAAAAGATATTACCTGATTTTTAAATATTTGTAATTTGGGGGAACATTTTAATTTCTCATTTTAATTTGTGCTCTTTGTCTACTAGTGAGCTTGAAAATTGCTCTTGTGTGGTACTACATGGAAAATAGTATGCTAAGCGAAATGAGTCAGAAAGAGAGGGACAGACATAGAAAGGTTGCATTCATCTGGGTAACATAAAGTATCAAAATAAGAGACTAACAACCAAGAACTGCTGTGATAAATATCAGGTTGTTCACTCCATGGCTTAGAGGCCAACTTCATTCTCTAGGGGTAAATGCAGCGCAGATAGAGAAGGGAGCACCCAATAAAGGGTGCTGGGAAGATCTGCCCAGGAAGGGAGATGCCTGCTGAAAGTAGTCTAAGGACCGAACAGGATTGCTACCCAATGTCTCTTCTGCAGACCACAGCACCCAAAGGTAGAGACAGAACAAAAGGGAGTGCCCTACCAAAGAGGCAGGGTGGGATGGGGATGGGGGTTGGGAGGGATACTGGGATGGGCACTGGTGCTGGGATGGGTACCCGATCATTGTATTACTGAAACCCAAGCACAACAACTTGTAAGTCTACAGCTGTACCTCATGGTGTTTCACTAATGAAACAAAAAAAAATTAAAAAAAGGAAATTGCTCTTGTGTTTACTAGTCATCTAGTCATTTACACTTCTTCCAATAGAGATTATATGATCATGGTTTATGCTTATTTTTTCTATACAAGTTTACTAGCTAAATACTGATTTATTTCACAGCACTAATTTATTAAAAACTTTCATACTTTGCCTATCATAATAATTGCCAGAATTTGTTGGTTTTACTTGTTTTTTGATCACGTAATTTGAATTTTAAATTTTTCTTTCAAATTCTAAAATTTTGACACAAATGAGCATATGTTTTTCTTTATCTTCTACAGTTTTAAACTGAGAACAACTGTTTGTTTTGTACAAATAAGATACCTGTGCATTTACAAGCGGTAGGGCGTTTGCCTTAAAAGCGGCCAACATGGCCGACCCGAGTTCGATTCCTCCGCCCCTCTAGGAGAGCCTGGCAAGCTACTGAGAGTATTCGAAATGCCAAACACAGTAACAACAAAGTCTCCAATGGAGACGTTACTGGGCCCGCTCGAGCAAATCGACGATCAACAGGAGGGACTTTACCTTTACCTTTACCTTTATATTTAAATTTTTCCCCTTTATTTTATTTTATTTTATTTTTTTTACAGTTGTAGTTTTACAATTTTTTGTGCTTTGGTTTCAATTATACAATGATTGGATACCCATCCCTCCACCAGTGCCCATTTTCTACCACCATGGATAATATCCCTACCACCCCCATCCCCCCATCCCCCCTGTCTCTGTGGCAGGGCAATCCCCTGTGTTCTCTCTCTCCTTTTGGGTGTTGTGGTCTGCAAAAGAGGCATTGAGTGGCAAACATGTTCAGTCCATAGTCTACTTTCGACATGCATCTCCCCTCCTGGGAGGATCCTCCAAACATCCTTTATTTGGTGCTCCCTTCTCTATCTGAACTGCCCTTTCCTCTAGGATACCCGGCTGGCCTCTAAGTTATGGAGTAATCCTCCTGGTGCTGATCTCAGCTATTCTTGGGTATTAATCTCATACTTTCTTACTTTATATCCCCCAGAATAATGCAATCTTTCTATTTCTATCCTTCTCTTTCCGACTCATTTCGCTTAGCATGATACTTTCCATATTGTACCACTTGTATGTAAATTTCGTGACTTCATCTTTTCTAACAACTACATAGTACTCCATTGTGTAGATGTACCAAAGTTTCTTTAACCAGTCATCTGTTCTTGGGCATTCAGGTTTCTTTCAGTTTCTGGCTATTGTAAAGAGTGCTGCAATGAACAAACAAGAGCAGATGTCACTTCGACTATACATTTTTGCCTCTCTGGGATATATTCCCAGGAGTGGTATTGCTGGGTCAAATGGGAGCTCAATTTCTAATTTTTTGAGAATCGTCCATACTGTTTTCCAGAAGGGCTGAACCAGTGGAATTCCCACCAACAGTGAAGGAGTGTCCCTTTCTCGCCACATCCGCGCCAGCATTGGTTGCTTTTGTTCTTAGAATGTGAGCCAGTCTCTGAGGTGTGAGACGGTATCTCATTGTGGTTTTGATCTGCATCTCCCTGATGATTAATGATGTAGAGCCTTTTCTCATGTGCTTTTTTGCCATTCGGATATCTTCTTTGAGAAAGTTTCTGTTCATTTCATTGCCCAATTTTTTGATGGGGTTGGATGTTTTCTTCTTGTGGAGTTTAACCAGTATTTTGTATATCCTGGATATCAACCCCTTGTCAGATGTGTATTTGGTGAATATCCTTTCCCATTCTGTAGACTGTCTTTGTATTTAGGTCACTGTTTCTTTGGAGGTGCAGAAGCTTCTTAGTTTAAGATAGTCCCATTTATCTATCTCTGTTTTCACTTGCTCGGCCAGTGGCGTGGCATCTTTGAAGATACCATTAGCTTCAATGTCATGGAGGGTTTTGCCAACTTTATCTTCAATGTACCTTATGGTTTCTGGTCTGATGTTGAGGTCTTTAATCCATTTTGATCTTACTTTTGTACATGTTGTTAGGCAGAGTTCTGAGCCTATTTTTTGCATGTAGCCGTCCCGTGATGCCAACACAATTTATTAAAGAGGATTTCCTTACTCCACTTCACATTACTTGCACCTTTATCAAAGATTAGATGAGCATATGATTGAGGGGAGATGTCAGTGTATTCAATCCTGTTCCATTGGTCTGCATTTCTGCCTTTTTTCCAGTACCATGCAGTTTTAATTATTGCTGCTTTGTAGTACAGTTTGAAGTTAGGGAGGTTGATTCCTCCCATTTTCATTTTCCCAAGAATTGCTTTAGCTATTCGTGGGGCCTTACTGTTCCATATAAATTTCAGGAGTGTTTGCTCCATTTCTTTGAAGAATGTCGTGTGTATCCTTATAGGGATTGCATTGAATTTATACAATACTTTCGGTAGTATTGCAATTTTGACAATGTTAAGTCTCCCGATCCATGAGCAGGGGATATCTTTCCATTTCCTCATGTCCTCTTTTATTTCCTGAAGTAGCGTTTTGTAGTTTTCTTTGTACAGGTCCTTTACTTCCTTAGTTAAGCTGATTCCTAGGTACTTGATTTTCTGGGGCACAATTGTGAACGGGATTGTTTTTTTCATGTTGCTTTCTTCTCTCTCACTGTGCGTATAGTAAAGCCGTGGACTTTTGGGTATTGATTTTATAACCTACAACTTTACTATACGAGTCTATTGTTTCAAGGAGTTTTTTGGTGGAGGTTATTGGGTTCTCTAAGTAGAGTATCATATCATCTGCGAATAGTGAGAGCTTGATTTCTTCCTTTCCTACCTGAATGCCCTTAACATATTTTTCCTGCCTAATCGCTATTGCAAGTACTTCCAGTACTATATTGAACAGCACTGGAGCGAGTGGGCATCCCTGTCTCATCCCTGATCTTAGAGGGAAGGCTCTCAGTTTTTCCCCATTGAGGATGATGCGTGCTGTAGGCTTGTGGTAGATGGCTTTAATTATATTGAGGAAGGTTCCCTCTATACCCATTTTGGCTAGGGTTTTCATCATAAAGGGGTGCTGGATCTTATCAAATGCTTTCTCTGCATCTATTGATATGATCATATGCTTTTTATCTTTTCTTTTGTTGATATGTTGGATTATGTTGATTGATTTCCGAATGTTAAACCATCCTTGCATCCCTGGGATGAATCCTACTTGGTCATGGTGTATGATCTTTTTGATGAGTAGTTGGATTCTATTTGCTAGTAGTTTGTTGAGGATCTTTGCATCTGTGTTCATCAGGGATATCGGTCTGTAATTCTCTCTCTTTGTGGTATCTCTGTCTGCTTTTGGTATCACTGTGATATTTGCTTCGTAGAAACTGTTCGGAAGTGTTTTTGATATTTCAATTCGTGGAAAAGATTAAAGAGCATTGGGAGTAAGTCCTCTTTAAAGATTTGGAAGAATTCACTAGTGAATCCATCCGGACCAGGACTTTTATTAGTGTTTTCTCTCTCCCTTTCTTTGTGAGTTTTGCTAGAGGCTTATCGATCTTGTTAATTTTCTCAAAGAACCAGCTTTTGGTTTCATTGATCTTTCGGATTGTTTTTTGTGTTTCCATCTCGTTAATCTCTGCTCTGAGATTTATAATTTCCTTTCTCCTGTTCGGTTTGTGCTCCTTTTTTTGGTCCTTCTCCAAGCTCTTAAGCTGTGAGGTTAGGTTACTTATGTGTGCTCGCTCCTCCTTCCTGAGGAATGCTTGTAGAGTTATAAACTTTCCTCTTAACACAGCCTTTGTTGTGTCCCATAAGTTTTG
Organism: Sorex fumeus; assembly: GCF_029834395.1. Classification (NCBI taxonomy): domain Eukaryota; kingdom Metazoa; phylum Chordata; class Mammalia; order Eulipotyphla; family Soricidae; genus Sorex; species Sorex fumeus. The sequence continues at coordinate 17,311,887 of NW_026606078.1, forward strand.
GTAACTCGTGTTCTCATTTTCATTCGTTTCTAGGAATCTTTTGATTTCTTCTTTGATTTCCTGTCTAATCCACTCGTTGTTCAATAGTGCACTGTTTAATTTCCAGGTGTTTGATTTAGTTTTCTGTTTTTTTCTGTGAATTACTTCTAATTTCAGCGCATTATGGTCTGAGAAAATTGTTGATACAATCTCTACCTTCTTAATTTTATGGAGGCATGTTTTGTGGCTCAGCATGTGGTCTATCTTGCAGAATGTTACATGTAAGCTAGAGAAGAATGTGTATTCAGCTTTTTGTGGATGAAGTGCCCTGTATATATCTACTAAGTCCCTTTCTTCCATTGTTTCCCTCAAATGAAGTATGTCCTTGCTAAGCTTGAGTCTGGTTGATCTATCAAGAGGTGACAAAGCAGTGTTGAAATCTCCCACTAGTATTGTGTTGCTATTGATATCTTTTTCCAAATCTATGAGTAGTTGTTTTAAGTACTTTGCTGGTCTCTCATTAGGTGCATATACATTTATTATTGTAAGTTCTTCCTGTTGTACAGATGCTTTGATCAATAAGAAATGGCCTTCACTGTCTCTTATGACCTTCCTCACTCTGAAATCGATGTGCTCTGATATAAGGATGGCTACCCCAGCTTTTTTATGGGAGCTGTTTGCCTGTAGGATTGTTTTCCAGCCTTTGACTCTGAGTCTCTGTTTGCTTTGACTGTTGAGACGCGTTTCTTGCAGGCAGCAGAATGTTGGGTTCAATTTTCTAATCCATCCTGCCACTCTATGTCTTTTAATTGGTGCGTTTAACCCATTGACATTGAGAGAGATTATTGTTATGGGATTTTGTCCCATTGTTCTGTTAAAATTTGGTGTATTTGAGGGGCCTTTCTTGCATTAAAGTAGCCCATTTAGTTGTACTTGTAACCATGTTTTTGAGTCTATGAAGTTCCTGAGCTGTTGTTTGTCTGTGAAACTGTGTGTTGTTCCTTCTATTATGAATGAGAGTCTTGCTGGGAAATGTATTTTGGGGGAGGCATTTATGTCATTGAGTTTTTTCACTATGTCCCACCACTGTTTTCAGGCCATGAGGGTTTCATCAGAAAAATCAGCTGTGAATTTTAAGGATGCTCCTTTGTAAAAGATTTGTTTCTTCGATCTTGCTGCTTTCAGAATTTTGTCTCTGTCTAAGGTTTTGGTCATTTTGATCAGAATGTGTCTTGGGGTATTTTTATTCGGATTTCATTTAGCTGGTACCCTTTGGGCCTCCTGAATGTGGTCACAAGTTTTCTTCAGCTCTGGAAATGTTGTAGCAATGATTTATTTGACAGTTTCTTCTTCATCGAGGTTTTCTTCCTGTACCTCTGGGACTCCAATAATTCTTATGTTACCCCTCTTGGCTTCATCACGATCTTCTCTTGCCATCTGTTCCCGAATTGTGAGTCTCTTTTCCATTTTCTGCTCTTTTCTGGAGAGTCTCTGAACTTCATCTTCGAGCTCACTGATTCTGTTCTCAGCCACTCTTACTCTGCTGCTGAGGCCTTCCACTGAGCTTTTCAATTCGCCTACGAGATTTTTCACGTCTGACATTTCTGATTGCATTTTCCTCATTTCTGCCTTCAGATCCTCTTGTCTTCTATTGGCATTGGTTTCCATTGTTTCTTTTAATTCCCTAAGCATCCTAAGTAGCTCCCTTCTGAATTCCTTGTCAGAGAGTTTGTCTAACACTACAATACTGTTGGTGTAATCTGGGCTAGACTTTTCAATATGAAAGTTTGGTGGGCTTTTTCGTTGCTTTACCATTGTGAGAGGTGTGGTTTAGTCCTTCACGTTCACTGTTACTATTCTGCTTGATATGCAGTGTGAGTTGAGATAGGCTTATGAGTTATTGGCTACTGTGTTTCTAGTGGCTGAGCTAAAATAGAGAAGTTTCCATCTAAGAAGGTAGCTTATGGTTCCTATGGCATACGTAGTGGGAAAATATTTTGCGGCGGTGACAGCGGCCGCGGCTCCTGAAAGAGTCCCTGGCACTGGCGAGGAGTTGGGAACGTCTCCTGTTTGGAATAGTAATACCAAATGTTGTTTCTTTAACAGTGCAATATAAACGATTATTTCGTAATTTTCTTGATTAATGAAATAGCTAAGCAACTGAGTATAATGGGAGTATTTTTCTAACAGAAGAGTCTGACGAAGGTGAAACTGTTATAACTGTCTTGTAGGATTCCATCTCCCTAGCCTGCTTCATTTTACCTCTCTCTCTATCCAATCCAGTCTTCTTCTTGGGAATCTGACCTCCTGATTGGCTAGCCTCTACCTTTCAACTGCCTACTTTATGACATCATTCTCCCACCCATCCAACTACCAACTTGTAGAATCTGGGGTCCCCATGCAATTGTTTGTAAACAAATTTGAATCATAATGGCAAGTGACCAGTGACCAATGACCAATCACCAGTGACCAGTCATCTGTACTGGACACTTGTGGTCTTAAGCCGCTTCAGTGTTCAGACATATCTCGTACCGTCTCCTCTTCTCGTATACCTTTCATCGGTATTTCCTCTTCTCTGACCATGGCAGGTAAAGAATAATACATTTCAACGCTTTTTATTAGATATATCATCCCTAAACTTAGCAGTCAAGTAGAAACAACATGTAGTAATGAAAGAAAGTATTCAAGTAGAATTTTATAAGCCTCATTTTAGCTTGACTTGGACATTTGCTGTGTGATTTTTGACATTGGCTTTCGTTCTCTCATATACAAAGTGCTTTTCCCCATTGATTACATCATATTTTAGAAATGTTTACAAGCTCAAATACACATATATATGTATGAGTGTTGATTCTCTGTGTTTCTTTTTGTTTTTAATAGAGAATTTTACATGATATCCATTGAATAAATATAAATCAGAGACAGTATTTTGACAGAAACAGAAAATGTAGATGCTGTGGAAAACTGTTAATATATACTAGCAAGTTTTCTCTGTAATGGTCTCTCCACTTGTATTTATACTTCAGTATTTTAAATATAGTGCTATTACACAGTAATAATCATTTATCTTTGAGTTTTCTATTTAAACCAGGTAATAAGAAAATATGGGGCATGGGGAAAGTGTGGAGTGCTGAGTGGTAGAGAGGCAAGCCCTCAAAGTTAAGAAAGTTTGGGATCACTTTCTTCAAACATTGACCAATAAAACCAAGACGATATGAGGGAGAATAAAATAGGAAAGAAAAAAAGAAAGAACATGGACGGCGATTATCAAGGAAGGGGAAAACGTTTGGACAGAATGTTGAAGAGAACCAAAGATTTAAAATCAAAAAAGAAAGAATATATATTAAATATGCTGAGATAAATACACTAAGAACAAGTCAAAGCAATTTACTTCAAAAAATGCCAGGACTAGAAAGTATACTATGCCTTGATTAGGGTACCAGTAGGAAAAGCAGTTTATCAGAAAGCCATCCTTGCTGGCTTTTTTCCTTATTATCTCTTACAACACAGTACTTGGTACTTGACAATTTGCAATATAAACACGCTTTAGAGATGATGCTTCCCATATATAGCTAATAGTGGTTATCGAGGGGGGTTGAAGACAATAAATCTTCAATGTTTTAATTACGTTCTGGTTTTTAAGTACACGTACAGGCAGCCTCTTAAAATTTTTAAAAAATGGTTTATTCTAACTTGAATCAGGAGAATTGATTCATTTGTGTCGTAAGTAGGTTCCAGGTTAAAGCTGCTTGTCATCTTTACAAATGTTATTTCATGTGATTTTTTCTTCCAAATATGAGAGTATTTTGATAATAGTCAACATCTGTTTTTAGATCCTAAAAGACATAGAAAAATCAAGTCTCACAGGTCTAATTACATATTTTTGTCATATTTGTGAATTCTGAGTTTTCCTACATTAAAGATATTTTATTGGATTTTGGTGCTCATTTATTAAACATTGAGAAGAACGTTTTCCTGTTTGATAAATATAATTCTAATCTAGGTGTTGAAATTAAATTTGTAATATTTTATGATCACTTTTTAAATGGTCTTTTGTGTGTCTTGTGTGATAAAGTGAAATCCTATGCTATTTTAACAGGTGTTATTTGCTGGTTAATATTCAAAGGTATTGATGAGAATAATTTTTTTGTACTTACGAAGTTTTTTCTGTATTTTACTCATTTAAAACATTTCTTGACTATGAAATACAATCACGTTTATTCCTATTTTCTTTTTGTTATGTAGTTACTGGTATATCTTTTCTGTTTGATGGACTGGTACAGTGTGCACTCAAAAATCACCTTCTATTCCATTTTTTGGCTAGCATAGTTTTCTAAAATAGAATATACTTTTCATATTGTATATGTGGAACAAATTATTAATAACCTTATTGGACTGTTTCATTTGGTTTTGTTTGAGACCACATCCACTGTTATTCAGGGCTTACTCTTGGGTCTGCTCTCAATAATTTACTGTACTATGCTGCTTGCTACAGAGCCCAGATTTCATTGATATCTATATACTTCTTTTTCAGTTCTGTGATACATATTTTTCATTATGTTTTCTTTATACTTCCTCCTATGTAAACCGTATGAAATGTAAAAATTATATTCATGTATGCATTATTATTCTTAGAGTTATTAGTAACTACATTTTAGATAAACAACTTAAGTCACAGAGTTTCAATAAAGTTTTCCTTCCAAAAACATTTCTTGGGAAAAACTCAAGTAGCCATTTTTGAAGTGGATCAAAACTCAGGGTAACCTTCTATGCATCAAGAAGCTTAAGTCATAAGTGAACCGTAAGTAACAGATATTCATTGCAGAAGTCAAATGGAAACCTGATGATTACAATGGTAATAGTTGTAAAGACCCCAAATGCCTATATTAAAGTAAGGTATCTTCCTAACCGTTTCTGCAATGTAGAGGTCATGCAGAGTCCTGGAAAAAAGTCCACATGCTTAGGTTCCGTAACTTGGTAATTCATAAGGGACAGAGAGATAGTACCGGAGAGGGGATGAGGCACTTGCCTTGTACACAGCCAATCTAGTTGAATCTCTGTCACTGCATACACTCTTCTGAATGTTATAAGGGGTCACTCGAGAGTGTAGACTCAGAAAGAGCCCAAGATCACTGTCAGTTATTGGTCCAAAATCTACTCCTTACCGCGCCCAATAAAAATGATTGGAAGACATGAAGTCGCTTTGTCATTTCTGGCCCTCAGGTTTCTTCTTGTCCAGAGAATGTTACCCATTCTCTTAGACTTCCTAGTTTGGAAAAGCTTCCCTTATAGTAAATAACATATGGGTCAATAGGAGAGCAAGCTTCAGCCATTGCTAGGGTAAGGAGAAATTATCTGTAAGCAAGAAATCCATTTACGGACAAGATCACCTGGTTCTTCTACAGTTCTGTGTTTATTTGGGAGCACGATATCAAACATACAAAGTGCCAAAAGGTTCCAGGCTTTGAATCACACCAAATTGTTGGAATTTTGGAAACTCAATTGACTGTTGGTACTAGAAGCATCTCGATGGCTTAAATTTTAAGTTCATATTGTTCCTCTCAGCATTGAAGGAGATTCTTAGTCTCACAGATTTTTTTCATCACCTTATTGTTCCTTACAGAAAATTTTCAAAATCCATCTCTATTGGGAACTTCACATACTCGGCAGCATTCCCTTCCCGTGGTGAACGATGCAGCTTCCCTAACAGGAAGTGTCTGCAACTACTCCATAGAATCTGCTCCAGCTGGTAGTTCTGCTTGGCTCCTGCCCTCAGCCTCTGGCACCTCTTTCCAACCACTGATGGGTAGTGTCTAACTTTACCAAAATTTCAGCACGACAATGCTATCTGGAGTGTTTAAAAAAGAGTCATATATCCACCTCAGCTTCTTCTATACTAGTGTTTTGGAATGGGATAATTCAGGAAATGCTGAAGAGAAGTCTTCTATGGGAGACTTTTCTGTGACTGTCCTTGACCAAGACACCGCTGTCTCTTCCATGTCTAAGGCAGCTCGCTATGAGAGAACCCTAGATACCCTCAACACGGTGTCTGTGTACCCATCACTTTCTGCCAGTCTTGTTGAGAGAACACCGTCTCGGTATCCATATCAGAGTCAAAGTCTGTCACTTCCCTCCAGGACCGAAGCCAGGCGTATTACAATCATCAAGGAGGTCTGGGAACTCTCCTTTCTGGCCTGCAGTCCTATGACTCCATGTCATACACAGGACAAAATGGCTCTGCCCCCCAAGATTACAGGAACTCATCTAGAGAAATGGTTATGGTTCTGAAGGAGTTTCGGCCCCCAAATAACCAAACACCAACCATTTCTTCTGGAATCGACTTCTCTGTTTCTGCTCAACCCATCACAGAATCTAGTTATCAAGGTGAGTTAAACTGAGAGGAGGGAAAGAAAATTCAAAAATTGGGGTCAAAAAAGAGGAAAACTTTCCATAGACAGGTGGTATTTAAATACACTGAGATTTTTAAGTTTACGAAATGAAGTTAACTAAACTAAGTTCATGTTTACTCCCCTCACTCATTTTACAACATGTTATTTTCACACTCAACATAAGATCTGCTAATGGAAATTGGAAGTTATGATAATATAATGGATATCTAGGTTTCATATAATGAAACTTCAGGAGCACACAAAAGAATGCCACATTTTTCCCTAGTTATTTCATATATTTTTTAATTTTTATTAGTTAAACATCTTGAGGCACAGTTGTAGACTTACAAATTATTGTGCTTAGATGTCATTTATACAATGATGTAGTACCTATCTCTCCACCAGTGCCCATTCTCCACAACCACGTGTCCCATTATTCCTCCCACCACCCATCCCCCCAATTCCAACCAGCCTCTGTGGCAGGGAATGCCACATTTTACACTGTTCTAGTTCAGCAGTCCTCCAGAATTACCACACTAAAAGTAAAATACAAGTCTTAAACTAGTATTTTGTTAATTTCTTTAGAAGTTTCAGAACTCTTATTGTAATGGTACCTCTTTAACTTTCCCTTCCATTAATGAACTGCAAGGTTCTGAATACACTTGTGGTTCAGAGATTCTGTCTCAAATAATGAAACCTAAAAACTTTACTTCAGCACAAATATCATGCTGAATTAGTACTTCATTCATACTCTTATTATATGATATTAATCTCCTTTTATTTTTCCATGAAAATGAATAAATTGAGAGTAAAATACATTACAATGCTAAGCTCTGTATGGCATTTATTAGTTTAAAAGTCTGTATTTTTTCTTTTAAAAAAGCTTTTGTTTGCAGGAGGTTGAATCTGTGTCACAGTCCGAACTGCTCAGGGATTAGTACTGGATCTGTGCTAGGGATCACTGCTGAAGATGCTTAGGAGATCATACGGGATACGAAAGATCAAACTGAGGTCAGCTGTGTGCAGAGCCAGTGCCTTACCAAATGGACTATCCCTCTGTCCCAAGTCTCTTATTTTTAAAGTTAGGTTACATAGAAACTCAAGTACAAAGAAAACCAAAAAACAACAGCACCACATGACAAACAGTAAGAACTACAACATTTACCTCCAATTTTCAAGCACAGGGCCTTGTCCATTATCCGTCGAATACCCAGTAACAATGCCTTGCCTGTTGCTGGTAGGTGCACAGTTGTTGCACCACTAGTTTTGTGGAGGGAATATCTCATTTCGCAGGGACTGATTTCTTCCTTCCTTCCTTTGTAGTGATGAATTTACTGGGGATGGAGACTTCCCTGGCATGGAAACCTTCAGGTCAGACATTTGGTCTGACACAAATTTCCAAATTGCCCACATGTTGCAGTAGCAGGATTCAAAGACCTGAGCGTAATCCACCACCTGAATTTTGGGAAGTTCCCATAATATCTCGAGACCAAAGTAACCTGGGGCTTACGCCAACTCCAACTCAGGAACAAAAGGTTAAGAATTTTGATCAGATGAAAACTGGGCTTGCGAAACCTCTGGATACCTACCGATGCCAGTAGACCTATATCAATGAAAAGACCTGCAGGTAATGAACACCACTGACACCATCACTCTGAAGCAGGTGCAAGAAAATTCAAGTGGCACTAAGGGGACCTCCCATGCAAAATGGAAGTACAAAAGGTAGTCTTGTGAACCTCTTGAGGGAGAAACTAAGGCCAAAATCCAGCCAAAGGTCTGAGAATGCTTGCTATGGGGAGCTGGGATTGTTCGTAATGCTGCAGTCAGTGAGAGGTGTACTGTGACCAAGGCCAAGACTAACAGCAAACCTCACAAAGCTGCCTCCAGCAGGATCAGCAAGACAAAGAGCCATGGGCAGGAGAAGATAAAAAACACCAGAGAAAATTCTAAGAAAGCTAACGAGTGTAAGCAGCCAGGGAACAAGATAAAGGCAGAAGAAAAGCCCACCAGAAGTAAGATGAAACGCAAGAAAAGTCAACCTGAGCTTTGCCAAGAGGCCATTAAAAAGCCCCGCCTCTATCTAGGCATACACATGCTGGATTCTGTCCAAGTGTTTCATGTTCTGGGGAAGAAGAGTGATCCAAAACCTGGAATCTCTTCCTCCCAGGTCCTGAGTAGCTCAAAGAAGCTAAAAGATGTCAAGCCATCCTTAGCTGTCAAGCCATGGCTAGGTGCTACATGGGATGGAAAAGGCCTTGAGAAAACTCAGGTCAAAGCACACAAACCAAGTAGCAGTGCTGAAAAACTCTCATATCCAACCCAGTCTGAGCTGCCACCTCCTGGGAAGGTCAAATTGGTACCTTTGCCGTTTCTTACCATGGAGAGGCCACAAGCTCGACCTGTTCCTCGGAGACGACAATGTGACCTCACATCTTCCTGCGGCAGATTACCCTGCCAAGCCTGGCTCTACCAATGCACCTCAGCCAAATGCTGCCAATTCTTCACGGTCAACCACTGCATATTGTTCTGGTTCTGCCAAACCTGCTCAGTCCATTACAACCAGCCCATCTCGACCAGGTTTGCAGAACCCTAGTAGCCAGCCAATTCTTCACCCTGCAGCTTCTAGACCTGCTCCCTACAAGACAGCAGCTGGCACTTCTCTCCAGTGGGAGCTTCCTCCTGTTTCTGTGAAAAAGCGGCAGTGGTCACCTAAACGTCAGAGTCAGTTTCTCCTCCAAGACTTCCCTTTCCAACCGATTCCGTGGAGAAAGCCCAATGTTCCCGAGCCTGTCATGTCAAAGCCCATCACCAAAGAGCAGAGACCAGAGCGTGAGGCTATGAAAAGGAAGGCTCAGCAGGAGCGTGAGAACAGTGCCAAACACACAGCTTTGAGGGAAAGTGTAGTTCTTTATTGAGAGGGAAAAATAGAAGGACATCTCTCTCTGCTATGGCTACGTAGTGTGAGAGCTGGAATTGTACGTTCCACTTTAAGTACCAGATGGTGCCCTAGGCAAACACTGAAATGCCATACACATTTTACTTATTCTAATATATTTTTTCAAATTAAAGACATGCATCATAGTTAATTGGTTGTTAATAAAACTTCTGAATTTAAAGATACTGTCAACTGTGGTTGTTTTGGGGAGTGGCTGGGGGTTGAAGGATGTGATGGGAAACAATGGGAAGTTAGAGAGAGGAAAAAGGGGGAATAGACAAGACTCTAAGAAATACAAACTTGGTCCAGAGTTATAAAGCCCATAAGAGGAGAAATTGCATGGGCATGATGAAGAGTGGCGTAGGGTCAGAGGAAGAGTATAGCTGACAGGGCATTTTCTCTGCAAGCAAGAAGGACTCAGTTCATTTCTTACAATCTTTTATGGTCCCCAGAGACCCACTAGATGTGAAACCTGAGCACAGAGCCAGGAGTATGACCAGAGCACAGTCATGTATGCCCCATCCATGGTGTCCTCGAAAAAAAAAATGGGAGAAATGGCACGATCTGAGGTTTTCGGTTAAAAGAATAAATTTGGAATAGGCTGAGGAAGGCAGATGAGTCTAAGATGACCAGACGAGAAGTAAAATTCTCCATGGAAGCTGTGTTTACGCCTCATGGCCACCTTTGGAAAATAACCAAATTTGAGACATATCACTAAAAGGTTTATACATAAGGTTATACATAAATGATGACTGGGGGATCAGAACACATACACTGGGGAATAATCCTACCAGATGAGTGATCAACACCCTCAGAGTCATTCAAGGATGACTCTTAACAGGGACAAAGCTAAGAGAACAGTTGTAGCATAAAGCCTGAAGACAAGCCCCTGGGAGATTCAAAGATAAGTCACCATGTCCTCGGGCCCTCTGTTCAGCATCCCTAGCTGCACCATTTCACTTATTCCCAGCAATATTCAGAGTTGCTGTTACGGTGACACTTCACTAGCGTGTTTCAACAATGAGGTCCGTTGCCTCTGTAAGTCTTTGGATTTGTAAACTCCCCAGGGTTGCCAAGCCAGCTATCAAGAAATTTCTGGTCGGGGGAGCTCAAATTATATTAGCTTGAGGGCTGGTCTTTGGTCTTCCATGTTCCCTGATACCTGTAGTTTTCCCTAAACATCGCTTTTAACTGCAGCTCACACAAGAACCAACTTTATAAATGGCATTGTGGCTGCATTGCGGTAGGTACCGTATTAAGACATGCGTCCTAGGTCACAACTCCCAAAGCAGTTAGTACCAGGTGACCTTGAGCCTGGAAGGCTGTGGTGGAAATAGATGGTACTAGGAGAGTTAATGGGGTGATGGATGGATGGAAAGGAAACCGGGAAAGGTAGGGAAGTGGAAATCTGGTGATCATCATGGGATAGTTGGTGGATGTTTTTCAAATAAGTTAAAATATTTTTTGTAAATGAGATTCAAGACAAAAATACAAAAATAAGATAGGTTCCAAAGAACAGTTTACATATAAGACCGAGAAAGCAGAAAGGGCTGGCATTCCTTCTGGAACTTTCAATCATACCATTTACTAAATATGTTATTTTCACATCACTTAGCTGTGGAGAGGAATAGTGAGAAAAAGAATGCCACCAGAAAAGCAAACTGGATGACCAGGGTTCATAAAAGCCAGGTGAAATGTGTTCACATGTATCCCAAGTGCAAAGATATGTTAACAGGAACATATATTTAACTAATTCTGCTTGGTACCAGTAACTACTTTGTTGAAAATGGGGGGGAAATGAAAGCAGTTTCTGACTGACCTGAGACTAACCAGTTCATAGATTTTCCCAGGAAATGGTAGTTGACTGGCTGGGAACAGAAAAACGTGAAAAGTGTTTTGCTACCTTAATGTATGGGTGGAGGGAATTGATCCCAGTAATCTCTTAAACTAACAAGCTTCAACTCTCTTAAAGGAATGCTGTATTCACTGAGGAAAAAATGTTGGGAGAAAAGTCTGAAATGTTGGGAAAAGAGACAATAAGTGTAAAAGGAGGGCTGGAAATTTGGGTTCCTCTGAAAACAAAGTTTGAAACAACAAGATCTGGTGGTAATATGATATACTGGGAATGGGAACTGAGCAGGAAAAGAGTGATATCAGGGATGTGAACAAGGGAAATCCAAGTTAAGGAAGACTTAGGTAGCTGACTATACCATGGGCAACATGGTTCCAAGACTACCAGAAATTACCAAGGAATTTACTTTAATTTTCTTTCTTTTATATGGTCAATTACAACATGTATTCTGTGCCTTCTTCAAACAGAATTTGGAGTATTCATTTCTTTCTCAATATTCTGTTCATTGGTGTAAGCATCTAAATAACTGCTGGATAACAGAATTATTTGATCAGACTTATTTTTTACTTTAATGTTTAGTTGAGATTACTGAAATCTTGGTCTAAAGTGAAGTGTGTCTTGATTGGTACAAATAGAGAAGGGAGGTCTAGGGATGGAATTAGAGATTATAGTGTACCACATTCAGTTCCTAATAAAACAAATAAAGGACGGTGTCCCAAATAGAATATTGAAAAAGATATTCATCTCCATTTAACCTGTAAATTCAGCATTTTCTATATTTAATTAAAAATGAAAGAATGATCCTATATTTGGTCTTTTAAAGACATTCCAGGTTGGTTAAGGAAACAAACACTGCCTGTGAAATCATAACAACTTAATCATAAAAACCAGATTAGTACATAAATTTCCAACAATGTCAGTGCTAAGAATTATTTCCCTGGATCTCACTAGTGTACATGATAGTCATATGAATACACCTGTGTGGATACATCGCTGGTATCTAATTTAGAGAATAGATATATAGAGATTAGATCACATAACTGAGTGTGATCTCAACTTTTCTAGTCACTGCCCTGCCCCCCCACACCCAAAGACTTGTACTAATCCTTATAGATCCATGACTTTTTCTCCTCCCCTCTCCCAGAGTCTTTTAAAATTTCTTTTCCAGTACTAATGTAATGCACTTTAGAAAATCTTGAGTTAACCTTAATTGTTGTCATTTATCTTTTATATAGAGAACCAAGAAAATCTTATTAAAAGTGTATTTTTGTATTCTTTGAAAATGGTAATAAGAACATTATCATTGAGTCCCTCAATATACATTATGTAAAGAATTTTCTGAGAAATTCCCTGTACAAATCAATACTCGAAGAAATAAATGACTTCTCTGAATGAGAATGAACTGGGACATTTCAAAGTATCAATCAGTGAATCAAAGATGAATCATAGCATCCTATAACTAAAAATGATCTTGATGTAATCTAGTCAACACCATTACATTTTTTCCTATACCAGCCGATAGCATTTTTAATTTTTTATATTATTATCGATTTATTTTTATTAGTGAAACACCATGAGGTACAGTTGCAGACTTACATACCTTTGTGCTTGGGTTTCAGTTATACAAGTATCAAGTACCCATCCCTCCACCAGTGTCCATTCTCCACCATCAAGGAACCCAGTGACCCTCCCATCCCCCATCTCCCCCACTCCGCCCTACCTCAGGGCATTCCCTTTTGCTTTTTCTTTGCTTTAGGGTGCTGTGGTTTGCAATGGAGGTCAATACCATTACATTTTCAAAGAAGAAAATAGGCCCCTAGATGTTCAAGACACTGCTAGTCTCCTGGGCTTCTTCCCAGCATGTACCCTACTCCAAGCCAGCCCTTTGGAAATATACTGGGAAGGGAAACTGGATGTACCTTTCGTCACACTGACCTGTAAGATTCTTGCTGATTCTCAGCCAGATCAACTATTTCATTTGTTGCCTGATATCACCTCCTGTCCTTTATTTTTTTAAAAAAAATATTTGATTTGTTTCTGGATTATAAAGAAAAAAAACTAAATGCACTAATAAAACAAAAGCAAAATCAAACCTTTACACTCTGACATCAGAATTGTCCTTACAATAGGGGAAGTAAATGACTGAAATTGGTAGGGGAGTGTTGTAGTTGGTTGTGGACTTTAGCTGGATATTTGACAGTGCATGGAGTATGAATACACAGTTGCTGAGATTAGGAAGTCTGTACATGAAGCGAGTACAGTTTGTAAACTAGTCATCACAATTATATGTCCATATGAAATTTATCTATATATTCTTTGTGCCTCCCTTGCATTTATGTGTTATGCATGCCTTTATCCTGGCCTCAGAAATGCATCTGAGGGCACTCGGAAAGTTAGTTGCGCGCGAAGTAGGGGGAGAGAAGTAGTAAATAATTGGAGGAGGAAGAAATATGAGTTGGAACTCACGAGATGTGTAAGAAGAATATATAGATATGTATGTGTGTGTAAATACACATATATATGTATAAATCTATATATGGGCTGGAGCGATAGCACAGTGGGTAAGACGTTTGCCTTGCACGTGGCCAACCTGGGCTCGATTCCTCTGCTCCTCTCGGAGAGCCCAGCATGCTACTGAGAGAAACCCTCCCGCATGGCAAAGCCTAGCAAGCTACATGTGACGTATTCGACATTCTAAGAACATTAACAACAATTCTCACCATAGAGATGTTTCTGGTGGCCGCTCAAGGAAATCAGTGAACTATGGGAGGACAGTGTTACAGTGCTATGGTTAATTCAAACATTGTTTATGCAAAATATGAAAGAAACAAATAAACATTCTATAAAGCTGATTACACCTATTAAATTAATATAACTTTCAATAGTGTTCAGAAATGAAGTTGAAGAATTTTAAGGCTAGAGAAAGATATTGACAATATATCAAGAAACACATGGATCTTGGAGGAGCAAGAACACGTAGCTGTTTTCCTTCCTTAAGATTATTATTTTTTACTTTTATAGAATATGCTTACCCTGAGTTTTTTTTAATAGCTTCAGTTTTTTAGAAAGCATCATAATAAATTATATTATTTAAAAAATAAAAAAGTTGGGTTTGTAAGTGGATTCTCTATGTTTGGAACCTGGGAAGTATTTTCCTATGTAAGCTACATTAAACATGATATTTATAACAGAAATACCATCTGCAGTAGTATTCACAATAGCCAGAAGAAACTATGTTATACCTACACAATACAATACTACGCAGTTAGCAGGAAAATCACATCATGAAATTTGCTTATAAATGGATGTACAGGGAAGAATATCATGCTCAATGAAATCAGTCAGAAGGAAAGGTGTATACTGATTGGACTACACCTTTTTTTGGATATAAAAAACCAGAATATGAGACTAATACCCAAGGATAGCAGAAACACAGGCCAGGAGAATTGGTCAATGGTTGGATGCTTGCCACAAGTGCTGAAGGCGGGCATTTGGAATAAAGAAGGGACCGCTATGACAATGAGAGTTGGAAGTGATTACTTTGGGTGAGAACTGAGTGCTGAAAGTAGGTAAATGAATAAACGTGATAACCTCTCAGTATCTGTATTACAATCCATAATGCCCAAAGGATGAGAGAGAGAGAGATAAAGAGAGAGAAAGAGGTGCCTGCCATAGTGTAGAGACAGCAGGCTGTCAGGTGGGGTTTGAGGTTGGGAGAGGGAGTGGTGGGAGAGAAACTGGGAACATTAGCAATGGAACTGTATAGTCATGGAGGTTGAAAGTTGAAATATCCTATGAATGAAACTGAATCATGAAAAGGTTTGTAATTTGTGTCTCCTGCAGATTCAATACAAAAACATGATATTTAGTTTCTACCACCATGAGTAACCTATGAGTTTTCTGAAATTTATTTTTATCACCTTGGCTGGTCTCATTGCATGGGTGCCTGTGTGGTAAAATTTTTTTATTTTATGCGGACTCAAGAGAAAAAACTAATGGGGTTGGGACTTATGGTGGAAGGGGAGAAGAGCACAAAACACTCTGTTGACCACAGATCAGCAGGGTCAACTAACTTGCGTGATGCCAGACCTCCTTCACTGATTTCCTCTTTTTAATGTGGAAAAATGAAAAGACTTTTCAGGCTGCCAAGGGGTTGTCCCCTCCAGTTTACACTATTTTTTTTTCGATCAGAATTGTTTAAAGATATTTGAAAAATTTGGAGCTTAATGATTTGTTCTCATATATTTCCCCTACATGGTGTCAGTGGGCATTGATCCAGGAAGGCCAGCAAGAAAAAGTTGAGGTGTATGTCTTAATCACCAATGCCAACACTACTGTAAGTATGGAACCCAAAGTACAATAGTTAAACTTCAAAATGTGTTTGTCAAGGAAATCAGTGGGAATGCAGGGAGAAATGGGTCATTGGTTGGTGGAGGGATGCAGACACTGGTGGTGTGATTGGAATTCAAATATTGAATGAAAAATCTCCATTATAAATGACTTTGAAAATCAAAATTGCCTAAATTTAAAAAAAGAGAAGTCAACTTAAGTCTATATTTCAAGAAATCTTGTCTTAGCAAATTTTGGCAGGGAGACCATAGTTGGTAGAGAGAGGGAGAAAGAAAGGGAGAGTTGACAGTTGGGAGGAGAAACCTGGATATCATGGAAGAGATGAAAGCTGATCTTAGAAGATTTGGAGCCATCAGAGTTTCGAGAGTTAAATGGTGAGACCATTGCAGTTTAAATAGTTAAATAGAGAGATTGGTTTCAGTCATCAGCAGTGTATACATAGAGAGAGTTCAAAGACCTCACAGATATTCACGCTATATTAACTAACAAGGGGAGCGATTTTTCCCTGAAGCACTGTGTAAGGATAATATATTGCCAGGAAGAATGATAAGAAGTTGGTTCTCTTTTTCACAGATTAATACATTAGAGATGAAAACTTTTGTACAAAGGAATCTATTATCTTGTCCTGTTGCTCTGTTTTCTTGTCATCATTCCTTTCTCCCCCATGATCCGACCTAATCAGGGCTCTCCACATTTTTCAGCATTGTCACCACATAGCCTCAGAGCATGTGTTAACTGCCAGTAGCTCACAGCTCTCATGTTTGCCCCCCATGCAAGCCAGAGCCATCCTTCTGAAAGCTAGGATATTTCTGAAAACCAGTTCTTCCTTGAAGTGGCAGTCATGGTTTACCTCTTCTTAATCATTGCGTTTACAAATTTAGGTGAATATCCCTATACTAGTGACAGGGATTTTCCAAACTAAGAAAAGCATAAACATTTCCCTTTCCCCCAAGAAATTTGGGCTAGTTATTTTCTATCCACTGCTAATAATATGTGGTAATAAGGAAATAGAACTGAAGTAAAAACAAGTACATTTGTCAATTTGGTGCCATGACTAGTCAGTCTGAGTATAAGTATATATTTCTAGAAAAAAAAAGCAGAAGAAAAGGAGTTGGTTGCTAGCAAAGAATAGCAAATCTCTGCCAAGAAATCCTTTGAAAATAAAAATTGTGAATGTAGACTGAACATAATTGCCACTCAATGCCTCTTTTGTAGACCACAACACCCAAAAGGATAGAGAGAACAAAAGGGAATGCCTTGCCACAGAGGGAGGGTGGGATGAGGGTATAGGTGTGGAAGGGATACTGGAATCTATGGTGGTGGAAAATGGGCACAGGGGGAGGGATGGGCATTTGATCATTGTATAATCAAAACCCAAGAACAAAAATTTGTAAATGTACAACTGTACCTCATGGTGTTTCAGTAATAAAAATTTAAAAAAATAATATAAAAATTGTTTTGTCTGCCAGAGATCAGCCGATGGGAACCTCTGTGAAGGCAAAAGATTAAATTGGTTGACCTTTATTTTTCCTTGAGTATATTAATTTGATTTTGGAGTCAATTTATATGACAGTTCATCAAGACACAGAAATTTTCAGCACTTCTCTTGTTTAAAAGTATAGTGATACACAGTATCTCTATCTCACATTATTTTTATTTCTGATAGTTTGACACAAAATATACGTCAAAATCATATATAAATGTAAGTTATTTAAATACTGTTTTGATTATTTAAAATTACATTATAGAATTACTAGAATTTCATAAATTTTAGGATTATGCAGAATCAACGTTCATGTATCATATTACACTCACTACTGAAAGGCCTACTCTGTCATTCACCATTGTTCAGTTTTTCCACTTTGATTACACCTTTCCATCTGGTAATTAAATAGTCTCATGGTTCTAAAGTTTGTTTTTATTGCTTTGAAAAGATCAAAACTATGCAATTTTCAACATTGGATGAAACTAGAGGATATCATGCATGTAAAAGTAGCCTTAAGGAAAGTAACAGATACAGAGAGATTTTTATCATATGTGGGATGTAAAGACACACAGCAAGGTAGCAACAAAGGTTCAAGGCCAATGTAAGGGGAAAACTGATCCACACAATTGAGTCAGGTGATTGGGAAGGAGGGATTCTGGGGGTTTGGGGGAGAGGGAGGGGTTATTTTTTGAGAGAATGAGGAGTGTCATGTTGGAATTATGTGTATGAGAAACCATTATTAATTGAATTATAAATCATAGAATATAAATATTGTTATAGACGTTTGTCTGTCTCATTTTATCCTTTTAATTTGTTTTCTCCATATACCACATATGCATGAACTTGTATGATGCCTATCTTTCTCTGCCTGGTTTATGTCACTAAATATAATATCCTCATGTGATCCAATTTTATACAGATAGTAAGATTTCACTTCATACAACTGAGTAGTATTCCATTGATTTACCCCCTTTCATTTTCAAAATTTGTGGTTTAAAAGATACAAATATTGGTTTAAACAATGCTCTGGTGGTTTAAAATTTTTAGTTTAGTGAAGCAAAATAGATTTTACTGAAAAACACTTAGAAACTTGTTAAACCGGTGTAGGGTGGAATGGAATATATGTTCAAGAGAGAACACTCGTTTAACAAAGCAAGCAAAGAGAGACATAGAGAAAGGAAGCACGGTATTTCTTCAAGGGAGAACACAAGCTTGAGAACCAAGCCGACTCTGGTAGTTTAGGAATAAAAACTTTGAGTGGTATGAAATTAACTTGTGCACTTTAGGGGATAACCTGAGTGAAACTATTAGAAGTACGTTCAGGAGCATGATAAACTGGAGTCTGCACTTGGAGTGAGGAGGGTAGAGAGATCTTTGGGGAGATCCGGACTATTGAGAACAGTAATATTATAACATTAATGATAGTATCTTACGGTGGGATTCCAAAAAAATCTTTCACAGTGGCGTCAGAAATGATAACATTCTTAGGTATTTGGATTTCCTGTGGAAACAACGGGAAAGCTGAGTTTATGCTCTGGATGCCTCCAACTGAAACAAGGTCAACAAGTCATGAATGAAAAATTACAAGTTAGATGGATCATGGATTCTGATCCCAGTGGAAGGCTAGCTTTCGGGTGAACAATTTCTACTGATGGCCTGATGTAGATTCTGATCCTGGGATACGTAACAGAAAGGAGGTAGTGACAGGTATTCTCAGAAGTGAAGCCTCTGAGACAGAATTCGTTCATGCCAACTTATAGGTTATCAATGTTTGCTCATGGCTTCTACCATTATAACATGCCACTCAAAGGTTTTATGGTTTCAATTTATTGTGTCAATGTAAAGATGAAGTTTCTAAATGGAAGGTAAAAATCTGAGGCCCTCAAGATGATGAATTATGGGGATGCGGGGGGGGGGGGGGAGCTTGATCTATAGTACAGTAGGTAGAGCATTTGCCTTGCACACGGCCTACCCAGGTTAGATTGCCAGCATCCTGTATGGTCCCCCCAAGCACCGTGAGGAGTAATTCCTGAGTGCAGAGCCAGGAATAACCCCTTTGCATCAGCAGGTGTGACCCAAAAACGCAAAAAAAAAAAAAAAAAAAGATGATGACTTACCTTTAGATATTTTGAAGTCAAGTAGAAACAGCCAGAAAGTTCCCCAGAAAAGAGTTCACCTGGGTCGAAAACATCATCTCCTCTAGCATGAGAGCATACAGAAAATAAGGTTTCCATTTTATGCCAAGTTAAAGCAAGCCAGACATGATCTTGGAAACTTTTTCCAAGGAAAACATGGCTATAGGAAGGATAAGGTGACAACTGAGTCTTAGAGGTCAAATATAGAAGAGAAACGAGGGTCAAAATGTAGGAGGTACATTGGCGACCAGGAATATTTAGAAAAGCATTTTTTAAAAAAGAAAATGCAATGAGACATCAATTAAGAACTTTTTAAATGTTTAAGAACAGGGATATAACTCAGTGAAAGAGCATTTGCCTTCCATTGTATGATGATCTGGGATTGATCCTTAGCATTGCAAACTGCATTATTTTTTAATTTTTAATTTCTTTCTTCCTTGCTTGCTTACTTGCTTGCTTTTTGTTTTTTGGGTCGCACCTGGCTATGTATAGGGGTATTTTTAATTTGTAGAAAAACTCATAAATTTACCTTTTTACCTGTAGTTTAAAAGGAAATCTAAAATATTTTAGAGTAAATATATGTGAAGAAGAATAAAATTCACAGGAACTATTTAGCGTTCTTAATGATACAGCAGTCAGAATTTTGAGGTTAATTGTATGGGTATTGCATAAATAATTTTTCCCCATTATTTGGGCTCTCTTTTTATCATGGTCACCATTTTTTCTGAGTTGCAGAAACTTCTTAGTTTAATGTAGTCTCATTTGTTTATCTTCACTTCCTCTTCCTTGGTCAGTGGTGTTTCATTCTAGAAGTTTCCCTTAGCTTTAATGTCATGCAGGAATCTTCCCACATTTTTCTCCATATATCTTAAGAATTCAGGTATGATATTGAGGTCTTTAATACATTTGATCTGACTTTGTGCCTGGCACTATAAAGAGGTCTGAGTTCATATTTTTTTTGCATGTTGCTGTCCAGTTTTCCCAGCACCAGTTGCTGAAGAGACTTCCTAGCTCAATTTCATATTTCTTGAGCCTTTATGAAGGTAAGGTAAAGGTAAAGGCCCTCCCATTGTTCGTCGATTTGCTCGAGCGGGCCCAGGAACGTCTCCATTGGAGACTTTGTTGTTACTGTATTTGGCATATGGAATACATCATGGGGAGCTTGCCAGACTGTGCCATGCAGGTGAGATACTCTCGGTAGCTAGCCAGGCTCTCCGAGAGGGGCAGAGGAATCGAACTCGGGTCGGCCATGTTGGCTGCAATTTGCTTGAGCGGGCCCAGTAAAGTCTCTATCATGAGACTTGTTGTTACTGTGTTTGGTATATCGAATACATCTAATGGGCTGGAGCTATAGCATAGCGAGTAGGTTGTTTGCCTTGCACGCAGCCAACATGTCCGATGCGAGTTCGATTTCTCTGCCCCTCTTGGAGAGCCCGGCAAGCTTAGAGAGTATCTAGCCCTCACGGCAGAGCCTGGCAAGCTACATGTGATGTATTTGAGCTCTTTATGAAAGATTAGGTAATAATAATCTGAGGGCCAGCGTCAGGATATTTGACTATATTCCATTGATCTGAGGCCTGTCTTTATCTGAATATCATGGTATTTTGATTACTACAACTTTGTAGTTGGGTTTGAAGTTGGGGAAGGTGTTCCCTTCTTCTTTTTACCAAAGATTGCTTTAGCTCTTCATGGGAGTTTATTGTTGTGTATGACTTTCAAGAGTGTTTAATCTATTTATTTGAAAAATGTTATGGGTATCCTTATAGAAAGTGCATTAAATCTTTATAGAGCTTTGGGGTGTATTGCCATTTTGACAGTGTTAAACCTCTCAATCCATGAGCATGGGATGTGATTGCATTTCCTCATATACTCTCTTATTTCGTAAAGTAGAGCTTTGTAAGTTTTTTTTTTTGGTATACATCCTTAACATTTTTAGGTCATTCTAATATACTCGATTTTTTGAGGTATTATTGTGAATGGGATTGTTTTTTCTCTATCTCTTTTTTCTCTTTCATTATTAATATATGGGAAAGCCATGGAGTACCAGATATTGATTTTGTAATATGCTACTTTACTAAACAAATCTATTGTTCCCAGGAGCTTTTTTTTAGATTCTTTGGGATTTTCTAAGTATAGTATCATGTCATCTCCAAATAGTAAAAGCTTGAGTTCTTCCTTTTTTTATCTGTATGCCTTTGATATCTTTTTTTTTACCGAAATCATATGGCAAATACTTCAAGTACTATGTTGAATAGGAGTGGTGAGAGTGGGTAACTTGTTTTGTGCCTGATTGTATTTTGGAATTCTAGTTCATTGATTTCTGCTCCAAGCCTTCAGTTTTTCCCCATTGAGAATACTGCATGCTTTAGGTTTGTGGTAATTTGCTTTGACTATATTGAGGAAAGTACTTTCAACTCCCATTTTGTTGAGAGTTTTTCATCATGAATGGGTTCTGGATCTCATCAAATGCTTTATCTACATCAATTGATATGATTATATGACTTTTATCTTTATTTTATTGAGATGTTGTATTCTGTTGATTAACTAGAGAATGTTAAGCCATCCTTGCATCCCCAAGATAAACCTACTTGGTCATAGTGTGTGATCTTTTGTTGAGTTTCTGGATTCTCTTTGCTGGTATTTTCTTGAGAATCTGTGTATCTGTATTCATCAAGGAAATAAGTCTGTAATTTTCTTTTTTTGTGGTGTCTCTGTCTGATTTGAGTATTAGGGTGATCTTTGCCTCATAGAAACTATTTGGGAGTATTTATGATTCTTCAATTTCCTGGAAAATCTTGATAAATGTTGGCAGCATTTCCTCTTTAAAGGTTTGAAATATTTCACTATTGAATCCATCTGGGCCAGGGATTCTGTTTGGGGGGATACTTTTGACCATCCTTTCAATTTCCTTGGTAGTGATAGGTTCAAGTATTCCAAATCTTCTTGGTTCAGCCTTGGGAGGTAATTGGAATCCAAAAATTTATCAATTTATTCAAGATTCTCTCATTTCCTGCTGTAAAGATTCTCAATATAATCTCTGATGATCCTATGGATTTCTGTATTTTCTATTAGGATATGCCCCTTTGCATTTCTGATTCCATTTGTTAGAATTCTTTCTCTTTGTTTCTTTGAGAGGCTTCTTGTGGTTTATTGATCTTATTTATTTTCTCAAAGAACCAGCTTTTGCTCTTATTGGTCTTTTGGATTGTATTTTGGGATTCTAGCTCATTGATATCTGGTAAAAGTTTTATTATTTCCTTCCTCCAGCCTAGTTTGGACTACTTTTGTTGGTCATTTTCCAAAATCTTGAGCTCTAATTTATTCATGTAGGCCCTTTCTTTCTTCCTGATGAATTCTGGCAGAGCTATACTCTTTCCTCTTAACACTGTTTTTCTGTGTCCCACAAGATCTGGTAGCTCGTGTCCTCGTTCTCATTTGTTTCCTGAAACTTTTTATTTCCCATTTGATGTCTTCTCTAAGCCAAAGGTTGTTCATTACTTCCCTTAAAAAATATTTCCTTGCTGAGCTTTAGTCTGTTTGATCTATTGAGAAGTGACAAAGTAGTGTTGAAATCTCCAACTAGTATTGTGTTGCTCTCAATGTTTTTCTTTAAGTCTTTTAGAAGTTATTTTTAAGAATTTTGCTGGTCTGTCATTAGGAGCACCTACAGTGAGGAGGGGGAGTTCTTTCTGATGTACAGATCCCATGATCATGAAGAAATGACCTTCACTCTCTCTTATAACCTATAGCCTGAAGTCCATATGGTCTGATACTAGTATGTCCACTCCAGCTTTGTGGAGGTGTTCTTTTCTTTCTTGAAGAATTGTTTTCCAGCCTTTGACTTTGAGCCCATGGTTGCTTTGATTGTTCAGAAGTGTTTTTTCAGGCAATTGAATGTTGGGTTCAGTTTTCTAATTCATCTTCCCATTCTGTGCCTCTGAATTGGCACAGTTAGTCCAGTGACATTGAGGAGACTGTTGTGATGGGGATTTGTGCTATCTTTATGTAGAATTTTTGTACTTGTGTGGATTGTCTTAGCTTAAAGTCGCCCTGTTAATTCTTCTTGCAACAAAAATATGGATCACTTTACAAGTTTGCATGTCATCTCTGTGCAAGGACCATGCTAATCTCTGTATCATTTCAATTTTAGTATATATGTTACCAAACATTTTATGAGTTAATTTTTCCATATTTTTCTCTTCTTATTACTTTGAGTGTTGTCCTTACTCACTCCTGTGGCAGACAGTGATTCCAAATCAAGGAATGTGTCTCAAAGCAGCTTCAATAGATAGATTTAGAACTTTAATGTCCTAGAAAGAAAAATATGGTTTTTACCATATTATCTTTTACCATACCCAAGGCATCAGTTTTACAAAATAATTCTTTTGGAAGATGGTATATGAGTCTTCTTTAATGCCCTTCCCTGAAACCTTCATTAAGACCATTAAACTAGAGCCTTTTGCTGTTCTCACCTCAGTCCCGTGTACATCACCAGGAAAAGGTGGATGGTGTTCTCTGCAATTTGACCACCTTGAATGTAAGTAGGATTTTTCTCCTGAAGGAAGAGGTGAGGAGAATATTGATGATTTCATTCCACCTTATTACAAGTACAACTTGAATGGAAGGTGAGACTCATGAGGCTCCTGTAAAGGACAGAAAAAGGGGTCTCAGTGAAGTTTAATGGCTAACACACATTAACAACCCAGATGACTCCAAGTAGCCTGTGTGTATCTTTGTGTATAGTGAGTTTCATATCTACTGAGAGTGATTCTCAGTCAAGACACACAGGCAAAACAGCCCTGTATTTAAAAATCTAGTTCTCTAAGCAGAGTGGGGTCTCTGAAGTGATTGAACAAGTGTATAGTAATTTATTACTAAGCACATAAGTACTTTTCGATCTAAAATTAATTCCAAATATGTCTAAAACGACAGTCCCCTGACCCCGCACCTGTCTTTCCTCACCAGGGCCCCTTGGACGGGGATGGGTGAATTTCCCTCACTGCCCTGAGTAGAGTCCCGGCAGCTGAGGACATCTACAACCAGCCATAGGTACGCTTAAGACCACGCTGCCCAAGCTTGAAGGAGACTCATGCATGAAGGAAGTGGAAGCAGAACCTGTGTAAACACACAAAAAATAAAAGGCTGGCGGTCAGGCCGTTTCACCACTCCACAGAGGTCGATGGCGATGGTCAGGAGATGGAAGGAAACGGGGGTCAGGCTGGTTGGTCGTGGAGCAGCAGGTTATTACATGGAAGAGATGTATGTCATAGAGGCCTCAGGAATTCTAAAGCAGGTGCGGGCACTGAGATCCAGGAAGATTCCCTTATATAGATCATAGAACCTCTAAGTAATAAGTAACCTTATTAATTTGAGTGTTGTCCTTACTCACTCCTATGGCAGACAGTGATTCCAAATCAAGGAATGTATTTCAAAGCAGCTTCAATAGATAGATTTAGAACTTTAATGTCCTAGAAAGAAAAATATGGTTTTTACCATATTATCTTTTACCATACCCAAGGCATCAGTTTGTCATTAAAAGGGGCATTACAGTGATGTCATCAAAAGGAGTTACAGAAAGAACATTGAGGCAGCAAACCATATATTGATTCTTTACATCCACATTGTTTCCTTACATCAGCAGGCCAGTAGTAATACTGGCCTCAGGGAAGAAGATACAAAGCCAAACTGAAACCTTCCACAAGCACTTTCACAAGCTGCAACCACCTTGATTTGCATCCCAAAGATCAGCCTGGCTAGAGCTGGGAATCTACACCCCAATGATCAGTCCTGGCTAGCACCTGATATCTGCAGATCTAAGACCAGCTAGGTTTCTGAAAGAAAAGGAAAACTGTCTCAGTATACTGAAATCATTTACTGAAGGCAGTTTGAAGGGGAGAAAGCAGTTTCATCCAAGCTAGTCAGGACACACAGGAAAACAGCTTATAGGAGATCTTTCTCCTCTCCTTGTCCAACCAACATATTAGCATATATAATATTAATCATTTTGTATGGACACAGTAAGAAATACTTTGAGCTTGTAGAATTGCTCTCCTAGGGCCATCTCGATCTCAGACTGCAGTGCTCAGGCAAGATATCTTTCCTATTCCTAGCAGCAGGGCCCTAGTGTTGTCGTTACTTTTGGATCATGACATCATATGCCTATGATCAACCTCTTAACTTATAGTTAAGAATCGTGGCACCTTGGCCTGGCCCATCGTGATGCCAGGTTAGCACATAACTTACTGGCTTGTCCTGGTTCCATCCAGTCCCACGTTGGAACCCTGCCCTTGGGGTGCTAGGAAGTGAGGGCAACTGAGGCTTAAGTTGAGAAGGCAGAAGCCCAGGAGTGAATAATATTCAAAGCCAATCAATTCCTAAGTTACAAAGCATATTAATTAATTGTCTTCCTGTATCTATACAAAAGGACATTGCATTAAGGTAAACTGCTCAAAAGACATAAGAAGAGGAGGAAGGCAATAACTTACAGTATAGCTTCAGTGTCTAAGAAGGATGAGACCTTACAAATGGGTTGGGGCAGAGAGCATAGAAGTGGTTACAGACAGACAAAGTAATGG
Organism: Sorex fumeus; assembly: GCF_029834395.1. Taxonomy (NCBI): domain Eukaryota; kingdom Metazoa; phylum Chordata; class Mammalia; order Eulipotyphla; family Soricidae; genus Sorex; species Sorex fumeus. The sequence continues at coordinate 17,337,588 of NW_026606078.1, forward strand.
AAGTGACTCGGGAGCACTGTGATGGGTGCAATTGGATAAACCTAAGCCCCGTGTACTTCAACAGAACCCAGGTGTGTGGGACAGGGGGATGTGATCTCCAAGTCTGCTCAGATCAAGACTGGACCCCCGCCATCCAGATCCCCCATCTTCTAGTAGCTAAGTGTTACAACCACGAACAGCCCCTGGAGCCATGTAACCATGAACAGCCCCTGGAGCCAAGATCCAGAGACTGGATATTGTTGATAAGATAACAACTCTTATTGTCCAGCTCTCACTCTCAGAGAACCTGGTAGGCTTCTTCGAGTATCTTGCCCACATGGCAGAGTCTGTGCTTCTGGTCACTGTTTCTTTTGAAGTACAGAAGCTACTTAATTTAAGATAGTCCCCTTTGTTTATCTCTGTTTCCAGTTGCTTTGCAAGTGGAGTGTTATCTTTGAAGATACCTTTAACTTCAATGTCGTGGAGGGATTTGCCGACCTTGTCTTCAATGTACCTGATGGATTCTGGTCTGATTTTGAGGTCTTTGACCCATTTTTATCTGACTTTTGTGCATGGTGTTAGGTAGAGGTCTGAGCCATTTTTTTTTACATGTAGCTGTCCAGTTTTTTTTGCACCGTTTGTTAAAGAGGACTCTCTTGCTCCACTTCACATTTCTTGCTACCTTATCAAAGATTAGATGATTATATATTTGTGGTTGTGTGTCAGTATATTCAATCCATTTCCAATGGTTTGCGGCTCTACCTTTGTTCCAGTACCATGCTGTTCTCATTATTATCACTTCATAGTAGAGTTTGAGGTTGGGGAAGGTGATGCCTCCATCGTTTTTTCCCCAAGAATTGCTTTAGCTCTTAGTGGCTGTTTGTTGTTCCATTCGAATTTCAGGAGTGTTTGATCAAGTTCTTTGAAGAATGTCATGGGTATCTTTATAGGGATCACATTGAATTTGTACAATGCTTTGGGGAGCATTGCCATTTTGACAATGTTAATTCTCCCATTCCATAAGCAGGAGATATGTTTCCATTTCCTCGTGTCCTTTGTTATTTCCTGTTGTGTAGGTCCTTTACCTCCTTAGTTAAGCAGATTCCAAGGTTCTTGATTTTTCTGAGGCACGATTGTGAATGGAATTGCTTTTTCATTTCACTTTCTTCTCTCTCATAAGTTGCATATAAAAAAGCCATACACTTTTGGGTATTGGTTTTATAACCTCAATTTTACTATGAAAGTCTATTGTTTCTAGAAGCTTTTTTGGTATAGGTTCTAGTATTCTTTAAATAGAGTATGATATCTGCTGTGAATAGTGAGAGCTTATTGCTACCTTTTATACATAAAAACCCTTAATATCTTTTTCTTACCTTATTTCTATTGCAAGTACTTCCAGTACCACCTTGAACAGAAGTGCCAAAATGAACTTTTACGTAGCACTTTCTGCGTGTAAATTTCTATGCTAAGAACAGTGGAATATACAGTGATATCTTAGTAATTTACAAGTAAATTATGAAGACAGATACTATAAAAAATTTCTTTGTATAAATTTCCAAAATGTGTAGCTTTTATTAAATATATTAAGAATAAATCGTATATCTTGATTATACCCTGAAGATTATTTCCTTGTTAGGAGTTACCCTTCTAAAATGCAATAAAGAGACACATTTTAAAAATATTGATTATTTGCTCATTAATTCAATGAATCTTTGTTAGTCTGGTGGTGCAATGCCTCCAGGAAGTCAACCTGTACCCTCAGGTGAGTGCATCAACACTGTGATGGTGTCTTCATGCTTCCTGATAACCTCAAATTGCCACTGTGCCTCTGGCTGGATCCCAACACCTCAGGACTAAGTTTCCCGAGAAATTAAACTCCCTAAAGATATGTGGGAGCCATGTTCACAAACCACCCCTGGCTCAGCTATACAAGCTAATGGATTGGTCTTGTTTCAGAGACCCATAAACAAGTCTTGAAAGAGATCAAAAGCCACAGTTAACCTTGGACCTGCAAAAGGATGAACACACTAGGGTAAATCGAGGGAGGCAGGTTAGTTGGGTGTCCACCCAACCAGAACCCAGTGCAGCCACTTGCTCCCACAATCGAAAATTGTCTGGTTTCCAACTTCTCAGGATGGTTCTCACTGAAATATAACAGCTGAAAATTCGGATATGCGGGTTTTGTGACTGAAATCTCCAGGCATTCTCTGGGTCACAATGGGCATCCCATCCCCACTGCCCTGTACTTATGGAAGCCTCAGCAGTCATTTCCATACCTTAAAGCTACTCCAGCCTTAGCTTCCTGTAAAAAATACTAAAATCCTTGAACAAACATGATGACCTCTTAGTACATGTACGAGACCCATGATGCACAAAATAAATAGGAGACAGAGAGAAAGAATCAAAGATCCTGCCATAGAGACAGGCTGGTGATGGGGGTAGGGTGTTGGGGGATGGCTTTAGGGAACCAGGAACATTGGTGGTGGGAAATGTACACTAGTGGAGGGATGGATGTTGGATCGTTGTATGACTGGAAGCAAATTATGAATAGATTTGTAATGGTCTATCTCACAGATATTCAAAAAAACATTAAAAATATATATCCTTAATTTGTAACTCAGACTACTGATAGAACTTTAAAACCCAGCATAACTATTTTTGTGTTCTCTGTAGGAAAATAATGTTACTCACCAGTGTGCCAATAGCTTGTAGAATGCTAAACCCAAAGATACATCAATGACTGTCTTTGGCATGAATATTGTAATTGCAGCTATGCTATGTTTTAGAATCAGTTCATGAACAAGAAATCAAGAGGAGCAAGTGGCAAAGAGCATCAGTGTTGAATAGATACATAATGTTTGAGGAGCTTGCAAGGGAGACAGAAAGATTTGGCATGAGAAGAGGGAAGAAACAGAAGAGTGAAGTACTAATAAGTATCATGAGAAAAATGCAAGGGAGGACATTTCCTGGCAAGTGTCACACTTTGTTGAGATTTTGGTGAGGATAAGTATTAGAAAGTACCTTTCCCATTTAGTGGTAAAAAGGTAACTTTGATGGGTGCATTTAAAAATTACTTTAAAAATTAGAATCACCAAGAGATACACAGTTACAAAGTTGCTCATAATTGAGTTTCAGTCATGTAATGTTCTAGCACCCTTCCAGTATAATGGGGGCATTTTTGAAGGAATATCCCTGGTGGGAAGACTAGGGCATCTGAATCTTAACACATTTCACCAAATATATGATCTCTTCTCACATGATATACCCTTTCTCCCCTGCTTCTTTGATTTATCTTTTCATGCAATATTTCCTTGTGAACCTCACCTCAAGTGAGGGTCCCTATTTAAGACAAGTACATGTTTCTGGGGTATTACATATTTTTTGGTTGCTGGGAGAGTCTCTAAAGCAATGCTCAGGAGGTGTGGGGGCCCCACAGGCAATTCTCAGAAAACGTAGCCATGGTGCTTGGGGTCCTCCTATGTTATACAGCCTTTGATACTCTGGCAATCAGGTGGTGCTGGGAGTCAAATTGAGTGCCTGTGAGACAAGTTCCATAAGCACTACATTATCTCCTATGGCCCTGGGTATTAGATTGATGTCAGCATTCAAGGTCCTCCCTTTTGTCAGAAAGCAGAAACTTGTGCAGGAGAAAGTGGAAGAGACCTTAGGGTTTAGCTAGGTTGACTGAGTAGATGGTGGTAGCATTAAGATTAGAACATAAAGTAAAAATAAAACCAGAGAAAGATCTTACAATAGTAAAGAGGGCTTTAGACGTTACTGGGCCTGCTCGAGCATATCGAAGATCAACGGGAGGGCCTTTACCTTTACCAATCTCCAAAAAAGTTTCAAAATATAATTATTGACAAAAAATCATACAGAAGTCCAAATTTTTATTGTTCATGGGATAACTATATTAAAAAGAGAAAAGAACCACAATAAACATACAAGTAAAATGAAGGTACATTTCTTTGGAGTCTTTCAATTATGTATTTATATTAGTATATATACAAGCATAATCTTTAAAAAATAAATTTCAGTTACTATAACATTTTATTGAGTTTTTTATAATTGTAATGTTTTACTGCTAAGATGATATTGTTGTGAACATTTATATCTATTTGTCTACTTTTCTGATTGTTTACTTAAGATCTGATATAAAAAGCTACCTTACTAGGGCTGGAACGATAGCACAGCTGGTAGGATGTTTACCTTGCAATTGGCCGACCTGGGTTCAATTCCCAGCATCCCATATGTTCGCCTGAGCATTACAAGGGGTAATTCCTGAGTGCAGAGCCAGGAGTAACCCCTGTGCATCGCCAGATGTGAACCAAAAAGAAAGAAAAGAGCTTACTTACTTATGACTGGGTATGTAGCTCAGGGCTAAAGCACTTGGCTTGCAAGTATGAAATTTTGGGTTCTATTCCTCACACTATAGAAACAAAACCAAAATATCTCACTGTGGTTGAAAATATATCTCAGTGGTAAAATATTTGCCTCACATTTGTGAGGTTATGGGTTTGATCCCTGAATTTCCATATACGCACACAAAAGCTAATTTACTTAAAGAATATTAAACTGCTTAAAGCTAAGTACATATTGCCATACTGTTATACAGATTTAATTCTCAATAAAATAACTTGAAAAGGTCTATTTTTATCATCTTTGCTAGGAAAAGATGTTACCTGATTTTTAAATGTTTGTAATTTGGGACACATTTTAATTTGTCATTTTAATTTGTGCTCTTTGTCTACTACTGAGCTTGAAAATTGCTCCTGTGTTTACAAGTTATTTACACTTCTTTGAATATAGATTATATGATCATAATTTATGCTTATTTTTATATACAAGTTTAATAGCTAAATACTGATTTATTTCACAGCACTAATTTATTAAAAACATTCATCTTTTGCCTATCATATTAATTGACATTAGTTGTATGTTTTTATTGTTTTTTGATCACTTAATTTACTTTTTATCTTTTCTTTCAGATTGTAAGATTTTCACAGAAATGAGCATATGTTTTTCTTTATCTTCTACAGTTTTAAACTGAGAACAACTGTTTGTTTTGTACAAATAAGATACCTGTGCCTTTACTATTTCTTCTCATTTTATTTACATTATAAGACATCTCGATTCATCTACAATTTGTCCTAGTAAGTGTGGTCATATTGAAAGAAACCACCAATTTTTTCAATCATAGCACTGTAGCACTGTCCTCCCACGGTTCATCCATTTGCTCGAGCGGGAACCAGTAACATCTTACAACAAATTGTGAGACTTGTTGTCACTGGCTTTGGCCTATCGAATACGTCATGGGTATCTTGCCAGGCTCTTGCTATGTGGACGAGATACTCTGGGTAGCTTGCCGGGCAGAGGAATTGGAATCAGGGTTGGCCTCCTGCAAGGCAAATGCCCTACCCGCTGTGCTGTAAACGTTATCTAAAATATACTAGTAATACCAAATGTTGTTTCTTTAACAGTGCAATATAAACGATTATTTCGTAATTTTCTTGATGTGTTAATGAAATAGCTAAGCTCTTGAATATCATGGGAGTATTTTTCTAACACAAGAGTCTGACGAAGGTGAAACTGTTATAACCGTCTTGTAGGATTCCATCGCTCTAGCCTGATTCATTCTACTCTGCTCTCTATCCAATCCGGTCTTCTTCTTGGGATTCTGACCTCCTGATTGGCTAGCCTCTAACTTTCAACTGCCTACTTTATGACATCATTCTCCCACCAAACCAACCACCAACTGGTAGAATCTTGGGGGTCCCATGTAGTTGTTTGTAAACAAATGTGAATCATCATGGCAAGTGACGAGTGACCAATGACCAATCACCAGTGAGCAGTCGTCTGTACTGGACACTTGTGGTCTTTATCCGCTTCAGTATTCAGACGTACTCTCCTACCGTCTCCTTTTCTCGTCTACCTTTCATCGGTATTTCCTCTTCTCTGACCATGTCAGGTAAGGTATAATACTTTTCAAAGCTTTTCATTAGATTTATCATCACTAAACTTAAAAGAAGTCTAGTAAAACCAGCACGTAGTAATGAAAGAAAGTGTTCAAGTAGAATTTTATAAGTCTCATTTTAGCTTGACTTTGATATTTCCTGTGTGATTTTAGACATAGGCTTTCTTTCTCTCACATACAAACTGTTTTTCCTCATTGATTACTTTATATTTTAGACGTATTTACGAGCTCAAATACAAACATATATATATATATATGTTGATTCTCTGTGTTTCTTTTTCCTTTTAATCGTGTATTTTATAAAATATCCATTGACAAAAGTAAATCAGATACAGTATTTTTACAGAAACAAAAAATGTAGATGCTGTGGAAACCTGTTAATATATACCCGCATGGTTTCTCTCTAATGGTCTCTCCTCTTGTATTTATACTTCAGTATTTTAAATATAGTTGTATTACACAGTAATAATCATTGATCTTTGAGTTTTCTATTTAAACCAGGTAATAAGAAAATTTGGGGCATGGGGAAGGTGTGGAGTGCTGAGCGATAGGGAGGCAAGCCGTCTGAGGTAAGAAAGTTTGGGATCACTTTCATCAAACATTGACCAATCAAAACCAAGACTATATGAGGGAGAATAAAATAGGTAAGAAAGAAAGAAAGAATATGAATGGCAATTATCAAGGAAGGGGAAACCATCTGGATTGAATGTTGAGAAAACCAAGGATTTAAAATCAAAAAAGAAAGAATATATGTTAAATATGCTGAGGTAAATACACTGAGAACAAGTCAAAGCAATTTACTACAATAAATGCCAGGACTAGAAAGTATACAATTCCTTGAGTAGGGTACCAGTAGGAAAACCAGTATATCAGAAAGCCATCCTTGGTGACATTTTTCCTTATTAACTTTTAGAACACAGTACTTGGTACATGACAATTTGGAATATGAACATGCTTCAGAAATGATGCATCCCATTAATAGCTAATAGTGGCTATCTAGGTGGGTGGAAGAAATAGAATCTTCAATGTTTTTTATGACGTTCTATTTTTTAAGTACATGTACGCGTTGCCTGTTGAAATTTAAAAAAATGGTATCTTCTAACTTGATTCAGGAGATTTGATTCATTTGTGTGGTAAGTAGGTTCCAGGTTAAAGCTGCTTGTCATCTTTACAAATATTATTTCATGTGATTTTTTCTTCCTAACATGAGAGTATTTTGATAATAGTCAATTTCCGTTTTTAGATCCTAAGAGGAAATAGGAAAATCAAGTCACACATGTCGAATTACACATTTTTGTCATATTTCTTAATTTTGATTGTTCCTACATTAAGAATATTTAATGGAATTTTGGTGCTCATTTATAAACATTGAGAAGAACGTTTTCCAGGTTAATAAAGATAATTCAACACTAGGTTTTGAAAGTAATTTTCAATATTTTGTGATCATTTTATATGGTCTTTTCTATTTGTGTGATAAACTGAAATCATATGCTAAGTTTAACACGTGTTGTTTGCTATTTAATATTCAGAGGTATTGATGAGAATAATTTTTTGTAATTACGAAGTTTCTCTATTTTACTCATTTGAAACATTTCTTACCTATGAAATACAATCAAGTTTATTCCTATTTTCTTTTTTTTATGTAGTTACTGGTAAATCTTTTCTGTTTAATGGACTGGTAAAGTGTGCTCTCAAAAATCACCTTCTATTCCATTTCTTGGCTAGCAGTTTTTTCTAAAACAGAATACACTATTCATATTGTATAAGTAAAAGGCCCTCCCGTAGATCATCGATTTGCTCGAGCGGGCCCAGTAACGTCTCCATTGGAGACTTTGTTGTTACTGTGTCTGGCATATCGAATACTCTCGGTAGCTTGCCGGGCTCTCCGACAGGGGCGGAGGAATCGATGTGGAACAATTTTTTAATAAACTTATTGGACTGTTTTATTTGGTTTTGTTTGAGACCCCATCCACAGTTATTAAGGGTTTACACTTGGGTCTGCTCTCCATAACTTACGTACTATACAGCTTGCTACATAGCCCAGATTTCACTGATATCTATATACTTCTTTTTCAGTTCTGTGATACATATTTTTCATGACGTTTTCTTTATACTTCCTCCTATGAAAACACATGAAGTGGAAAAATTATATTTGTGTATGCATTATTATTCTTAGATTTATTTATAAACAACTTAAGACACAGAATTTAAATAAATTTTTCCTTTCAAAAACATTTCTTGGGAAAAACTCAAGTAGTCATTTTTGAAGTGGATCAAAAATCAGGGTAACTTTCAATGCATCAACAAGATTAAGTCGTAAGTGAACCGTACTAGCACATATTCATTGCACAAGTCAAATGGAAACCTGATGATTACAATGGTAATAGTTGTAAAGACCCCAAATGCCTATATTAATGTAAGGTATATTCCTAACCATTTCTTCATTGTAGTGATCATGCAGAGTCCTGGAAAAAATCCACATGCTTAGGTTCCGTAACTTGGAAATTCATAAGGGACAGAGAGAGAGAGTACTGGAGGAGATAAGGCACTTGCCTTCTACACAGCCAATCTGGTTTGACCTCTGTCACTTCATACACTCTTCTGAATGTTACAAGGGGTCACTCAGAGTGCAGAGCCAGAAAGAGCCCAAGAACACTGTAAGTTATTGGTCCAAACTATACTTCTTAACATGACCAATAAAAATTATTGGAAAACATGAAGTCTCTTTGTCATTTCTGGCCCTCAGGTTTCTTCTTGTCCAAAGAATGTTACCCATTCTCTTAGACTTCCTAGTTTGGAAAAGCTTCCCTTATAGGAAATAACATATGAATCAATAGGAGAGCAAGCTACAGGCATTGCTAGGGTAAGGAAAAACTATCTGTAACCAAGAAATCCAGGTACAGAGAAGATCACCTGGTGGCTCTACAGTTCTGTGTTCATTTGGGAGCACGATACCAAATACACAAAGTGCCAAAAGGTTCCAGACTTTGAATCACCCCAAATTGTTTGAATTTTGGAAACTCAATTGACTGTTGGTACTAGAAGCATCTTAATGGCTTAAATTTTAAGTTCATATTGTTCCTCTCAGCGTTGAAGGAGATTATTAGTCTCACAGATTTTTTTCATCACCCTCTTGTTCCTTACAGAAAATTTTCAAAATCCATCTGTATTGGGAACTGCACATACTCTGCAGCATTCCCTTCCCGTGGTGAATGATGCAGCTTCCCTAACAGGAAGTGTCTGCAACTACTCCAGAGTATCTACTCCAGCTGGTAGTTCTGCTTGGCTCCTGGCCTCAACTTCTGGCACCTCTTTCCAACCACTGATGTGTAGTCCCTATCTTTACCAACATTTCAGCACAACAATGCTATCTGGAGTGTTTAACCAGAGTCATATATCCACCTCAGCTTCTTCCTGTACTAGTGTTTTGGAATGGGATAATTCAGAAAGTACTGAAGAGAAGTCTTCTATGGGAGACTTTTCTGTGACTGTCCTTGACCAAGTCACCGCTGTCTCTTCCATGTCTATGGCAGCTTGCTATGAGAGAACCCTAGATACCAACAACACGGTGTCTGTGTACCCATCACTTTCTGCCAGTCTTGTTGAGAGAACACCGTCTCGGTATCCATATCAGAGTCAAAGTCTGTCACTTCCCTACCAGGACCGAAGCCAGGTGTATTACAATCATCAAGGAGGTCTGGGAACTCGCCTTTCTGGCCTGCAGTCCTATGACTCCATTTCATACACAGGACAAAATGGCTCTGCTCCCCAAGCTTACAGGAACTCACCTAGAGAAATGGTTATTGTGCTGAAGGAGGTCCTGCCCCCAAATAACCAACCTCCAGCCACCTCCTCTGGAATCCACTTCTCTGTGTCTGCTCAACCCATCACAGAATCGAGTTATCAAGGTGAGTTAACCTGAGAGAAGGGAAAGAAAACTCAAAAATTGGGGTTAAAGAAGAGGAAAACTTTCCATAGACAGGTGGTATTTAAATACACTGAAATTTTTAAGTTTATGAAATGAAGTTAACTAAACTCAGTTCATGTTTACTCCCCTCACATATTTTATAGCATATTATTTTCACACTCAGCATAAGAGCTCCTAATGCACATTGGAAGGTATGATAGTATAATGGACAACTAGTTTTCTTATAATGAACTTCAGGAGCACACAAAAGAATGCCACATTTTTTCCCAAGTTATTTCATTTATTTTTTAATTTTTATTAGTTAAACATCATGAGGGACACTTGTAGACTTACAAATTATTGTGCTTGCATTTCATTTATACAATGATGGAGAACCTATCCCTCCACCAGTGCCCATTCTCCACCACCACGGTTACTAGTATTCCTGCCACCACCCATACCCTCCATCCCACTCAGCTTCTGTGGCAGAGAATGCCACATTTTTCACTGTTCTAGTTCAGCAGTCCTCCAGAATTACCACACTAAAAGTAAAATACATGTCTTAAACTAGTATTTTGTTAGTTTCGTAAGAAGTTTCAGAACTCTTATTGTAATGGTACCACGTTAACTTTTCCTTCCATTAATGAGCAGCAAGGTTCTGAATACACTTGTGGTTTAGAGATTCTGTCTCAAATCATGAAACCTAGAATCTGTACTTCAGCACAAATATCATGCTGAAGTAGTGCTTCATTCATACTATTATTCTATGATATTCATTCATTCATCATCCTGTTAATCGCCGATTGCCTCGAGCAGGCCCCAGTAACGTCTCTTTATTCCTAGCCCTGAGATTATATTCAAGGCTTTTTAGGAGAATGAGACCCATCATTGTTACTGGTATTTGGCATATTTGGTGCGCCACGGGGATTTTGCCAGACTCTGCCCTGTGGGCAGACTATATTCGATAGCCTGCAAGTTTGTCCAGAGTAGGAATGAGATAATGAGATATCATAAAAAGATGTTTTGATAAGATGTCGCGCGGCCGCGAATCCGGCCCCGCGGTTCCGGGAGCTGCATTTTGTAGTCTCTGAGTCTTGGCCGCTGATGGGATTACACGGCGCCAGGGGGCCAGGTGGTGGGTGTGACCCCCGCCTACTGGAATTTGGAGGATCTGGGTGGAGGATGCTCGACTCCAATTCGAGTAGGCTTGGAGATCTCGGCCCCGGAACCTGCGTGGCTTTGTCCCTCTGCCAGTACCTTCATGTGTGCGGAGAGTGGTCTCAGCATTCTATGATATTAATGTCCTTTTATTTTTCTATGAAAGTGAATAAATTGAGAGTAAAATGCATTACAATGCTAAGCTCTGTATGGCACTTATTAGTTTGAAAATCTCTATTTTTTTTAAAAAAAAAGCTTTTTTTGGAGGATGTAGAATCTGTGTCATAGCCCGAAGTGCTCAGGATTTACTCCTGGGTCTGTGCTAGGGATCACTGCTGAAGATGCTTAGGAGATAATACATGATACAAAAGATCAAACTGAGGTCAGCTGTGCGTAGGGCCAGTGCCTTACCAAATGTACTATCCCTCTGTCCAAGTCTCTTATTTTTTAAGTTAGTTTACACAAACTCTTTCAAATACAAAGAAAACCAAAAATCAACAGCATCACATGACAAACAGTAAGAACTATAACAGTTACCTCCAATCTTCTAGCACAGGGCCTTGTCCATCATCCATAGAATACTCAGTAACAATGCTTTCCCTATGGCTGGTTGGTGCACAGTTGTTGCAGCACTAGGTTTGTGGAGGGAATATCTCATTTTGCAGGGACTGAATTCTTCCTTGGTTCCTTTTTAGAGATGAATTTCCTGGGGATGGAGACTTCCCTGCCATCGCAACCTTCAGGTCAGACATTTGGTCTGACACAAATTTCCGAATTGCCCACATTTGCAGTAGCAGGATTCAAAGACCTGAGAGTAATCCACCACCTGAGATTGGGAAAGTTCCCATAATATCTCCAGCCCAAAGTAACCTGGCGCTGACCCCTACTCCAACTCAGGAACAAAAAGGTATAAATTTTGATCAGATGAACCATGGGCTTTCAAAAGCTCTGGAGACCTACCAGATCCCAGTAGACCTAGAACAATGAAAAGACCTGCAGGTAATGAACACCACTGACACCATCACTCTGAAGCAGGTGCAAGAAAATTCAAGTGGCACCAAGGGGACCTCCCATGCAAAACGGAAGAACAAAAAGGAGGCTTCTGAGCCTCTTGAGGGAGAACCCAGCCAAAATCCAGCCAAAAGTCCAAGATTGCTTGCTAGGGGGAGTGGGGATTGTTCATAATGCTGCAGTCAGTGATAGGTGTCCTGTGACTATTGCCAAAACTAACAGCAAACCTCACAAAGCTGCATGCAGCAGGATCAGCAAGACAAAGAGCCATGGCCAGGAGAAGATAAAAAACACCAGAGAAAAATCTAAGAAAGCTAACGAGTGTAAGCAGCCAGGGAACAAGGTCAAGGTAGAAGAAAAGCCCAACATTGGCAAGATGAAACACAAGAAAAGTCAACCTAATGCTTGCCAAGATGCTGTTAAAAAGCCCCGCCGCTACCTAGGCATACACATGCTGGATTCTGTCAAAGTTTTTCATGCTCTGGGAAGAAGAGTGATCCAAAACCTGGAATCTCTTCCTCACAGGTCCTGAGTAGCTCAAAGAAGCCTACAGATATCAAGCCACCCACAGCTGTCAAGCCATTGCTAGGTGCTGCACAGGATGGAAAAGTCCTTGAGAAATCTCAGGTCAAAGCACAGAAACCAAATAGCAGTGCTGACAAACGTTCATCTCCAACCCAGTCTGAGCTGCCACCTCCTTGGATAGGTCAAATTGGTACCTTTGCCTTTTCTTAACATGGAGAGACTGCAAGCTCGACCTGTTCCTCGGAGGCGACAATCTGTGGCCTCACATCATCCTGCTGCAGCTGACCCTGCCAAGTCTGGCTCTACCAATGCAGCTCAGTCAACTGCTGCCAATTCTTCCCGTTCAACCACTGAATATTTGTCTGGTTCTGCCAAACCTGCTCAGTCCATTTCAACCAAACCATCTCGACCAGGTTTGCATAACCCCAGTAGCCAGCCTATTCGTCATCCTGCAGCTTCAATACCTGCTCCCTACAAGACAGCAGCTGGCACATTTTTTGCAGTGGGAGGGTCCTCCTGTCTCTGTGAACAAGCGGCAGTCGCCACCCAAACGTCAGAGTCACTTTCTCCTCCATGACTTCCGTTTCCAACCGATTCCATGGAGAAAGCCCAATGTTCCCGAGCCAGTCATGTCAAAGCCCATCACCAAAGAGCAGAGAACAGAGCCTGAGGCTATGAAAAGGAAGGTTCAGCAGGAGCGTGAGAACGCTGCCAAGCACACCTCGTTGGGGGAAAGTGCAGTTCTTTATTGAGAGGGAAAAAGAGATGAACATCTCCCTCTACTATGGCTACGTAATGAGAGAGCTGGAATGGTAGGTTCCAATTTATGTACCAGATGGTTGCCCTAGGCAAACACTGAAATGCCATACACCTTTTATTTATTCTAATATATTTTTCAAATTAAATAGATGTAACATAGTTAATTGGTTCTTAATAAAAGTTCTGAATTTTGAGATGCAGTCCTCTCTGGTTGATTTGGGAGTGGCTGAGGATGGAAGGATTTGATGGGAAAGAATGGGAAGTTAGAGAGAGGAAAAAGGGGGAATAGGCAAGACTCCAAGAAATACAAACTTTGTCCAGGGTTATAAAGCCCATAAGAGGAGAAATTGCATGGACCTGAGGAAGAGTGGGGTAGGGTCAGAGGAAGAATATAGCTGACAGGGCATTTGCTTTGCAAGTAAGAAGGACTCAGTTCATTTCTTGCAATCTTTTATGGTCCCCAGAGACCCACCAGATGTGAAACTTTAGCACTGAGCCAGGAGTAAGGCCAGAGCACAGTCAAGTATGCCCCATCCCTGGTGTCCTCCAAAAAAAAAATGGGAGAAATGGCACGGTCTGCGGTTTTTGGTTAAAAAAATAAATTTGGAATAGGCTGAGGTAGGCAGATGAGTCTAATATGACCAGTAGAAAAGTTAAAATTCTTCCATGGAGGCTGTGTTTACGCCTCATGGCCACCTTTGGAAGATAACCAAATTTGAAACACATCACTAAAATGTTTGGGTGGTCTATCCATAAATGTTGGCTGGGGGATGCGAACACTTACACTGGGTAATCAACCTACCAGATGAGTGACCAACGCCCTCAGAGTCATTCAATGATGACTCTGAACAGTGACAAAGCCAAGAGAACAGTTGCAGCATGAAGTCTGAAGATCAGTTCCTGGGAGATACAAAGATAAATTACCATGTCCTCGGGCCCTCTGTTCAGCACCCATAGCTCCATCATTTCACTTATTCCCAACAATATTCATAGTTTCTATCACGGTGACACTTTACTAGCTAGTTTCAACAATGAGATCCAGTGCCGATTTAAGTCTTTGGATTTGTAAACTCCCCAAGGTAGCCAAGCCAGCTTTCAGGAAATTTCTGGTAGCGGGAGCTCAAATTATATTAGCTTCAGCGGGCTGGTCTTTGGTCTTCCATGGTCCCTGGTGCCTGTAGGTTTCTCTAAACATCGCTTTAAACTGTAGCTCACACAAGATCCAGCTTTATAAATGGCGTTGTGACTGTGTTGCGGTAGGTACCATACTAAAACATGTGTCCTAGGTCACCACTCCCAAAGCAGTTGGTACCGGTTGACCTTGAGCCTGGAAGGTGATGGTGGAAAGAGATCATCCTAGGAGAGTTAATGGGGTGATGGATGGATGGAAAGGAAACCAGGAAGGGTAGGGAAGTGGAAATCTGGTGATCATCATGGGATAGTTGGTGGATGTTTTTCAAATACGTTAAAATATTTTTTGTAAATGAGATTCAAGACAAAATACGAAAGTAAGATAGGTTCCAAAGAACAGGTTACATATAAGACCGAGAGAGCAGAAAGGGCTGGCATTCCTTCTGGGCTTTCAATCATACCATTTACTAAATATGTTATTTTCACATCACTTTAGCTGTGGAGAGGAATAGTGAGAAACAAAATGCCACCAGAAAAGCAAACGGGATGACCACCTTCAATAAAAGCCAGATGGAAGGCATTCCCATGGATCCCAAGTACAAATATATGTTAACAGGAACATATATTTAACTAACTCTGCTTGGTAGCAGTAACTACTTTGTTGAAAATGGGGGGAAATGAACGCAATTTCTGACTTGAGACTGACCAGTTAATAGATTTTCCCAGGCAAGGGTAGTTGACTGGCTGGGAACAAAAAAACGTGAAACGTGTTTTACTACCTTAATGTATGGCTGGAGGGAATTGATCCCAGTAATCTCTCAAAACTAACAAGCTTCAACTCTCTTGAAGTAATTTTGTATTCACTAAGGAAAAAATGTTGGGAGAAAAGTCTGAAATAATGGGAAAAGGGACAATAAGTGCAAAAGGAAGGGCTTGAAATTGGGATTCCTCTGAAAACAAAGCTTGAAACAAGATCTGGTGGGAACATGGTTTACTGGAAATGGGATCTGAGGAGGAAAAGAGTGATATCAGGGATGTGAACAAGGAAAATCCAAGTTAAGGAAGACTTATCTAGCTGAATACCCCATGGGCAACATGGTTCCAAGACTACCAGAACTTACCAAGTAATTTACTTTAATTTTCTTTCTTATATATGGTCAATTACAACATGTATTCTTAGCCTTCTTCAAACACAATTTGGAGTATTCATTTCTTTCTCAATATTCTGTTCATTTGTGTAAGCATTTTAAATAACTGCTCGATAACAGAATTATTTGATTAGACTTATTTTTTACTTTAATGTTTAGTTGAGATTACTGAAATCTAGGTCTAAAGTGAAGTTTGTCTTGATTGGTACAAGTAGAAATGGGAGGACTAGGAATGGAATTAGACATTATAGGGTACCACATTCAGTTCCTAATAATACTAGTAAAGGACATTGTCCCAAATAAACTATTGAAAAAGATATTCTTCACAATATAAACTGTAAATTCAGCATTTTCCATATTAAATTAAAAATGAATTAATATTCCTGTATTTGGTCTTTTAAAGACATTCCAGGTTGGTTAAGGAAACTAACACTGGCTATGAAATCATAACAACTTAATCATAAAAACCTGATTACTACTTAAGTTTCCATGAATGTCAGTTCTAAGAATTATTTCCCTGGATCTCACTAGTGTACATGATAGTCATATGAATACACCTGTGTGGATACATCGCTGGTATCTAATTTAGAGAATACATATATAGAGATTAGATCACATAGCGGAGTGTGATCGGAACTTTTCTAGACATTCCCTGCACCACACACCCAAAGACTTGTACTGATCCTTATGGGTCCATAACTTTTCGTCCTCCCCACTCCCAGAGTCTTTTAAAATTTGGGGATTGGGGTTGGGAGAGAGAGTGGTGGGAGAGAAACTCGGGACAGTAGCAATGGAACAGTATACTAGTGGAGGTTGGGTGTTAAAATATCCTATGATTAAATCTGAATCATGAAAAGGTTTGTAATATGTGTCTCTTGCAGATTTAATACAAAAACATCATACTTAGTATCTACCACCGTGACTCACATATGAGTTTGCTGAAATTTATTTTTATCACCTTGGCTCGGCTCATTACATAGTTGCCTGTGTGGTAAAACATTTTTCATTTTATGCAGACTTAAGAGGCAAAACTAAAAGGGTTGGGACTTCTGGTGGAAGGGGAGAAGAGCACAAAACACCCTGTTGACCACAGCTCAGCAGGGTCAACTAACATGCTTTATGACTGACCTCCTTCACTGATTTCCTCTTTTTAATGTGGAAAAATGAAAAGACTTTTCAGGCTGCCAGAGGGTTGTCCCGTCCAGTTCACACTATTTTCTTTTCGATCAGAATTGTTTAAAGATTATTTGATAAATTTGGAGCTAAATGATTTGTTCTCATATATTTCCCCTACATGGTGTCAGTGGGCATTGATCCAGGAAGGCCAGCATGAAAAAGATGAGGTGTATGTCTTAACCACCAATGCCAACACTACTGTAAGTATGGAACCCAAATTACAATAGTTAAACATCAAAACGGGTTTGTCAAGGAGATCGGTGGGAATGCAGGGAGAAATGGGTCATTTGTTGGTGGAGGGATGCAGACACTGGTGGTGTGATTAGAATTGGAATATTGTATGACAAAACTCCATTATAAATGACTTTGAAAATCAAAATTGCCTAAATTTAAAAAAAAAAGAAGTCAATTTACGTCTATATTTCAGGAAATCTTGTCTTAGCAAATTTTGGCAGGGAGACCATAGTTGGTAGGTAGAGGGAGAAAGAAAGGGAGAGTTGACAGTTGGGAAGAGAAGCCTGGATATCATGGAAGAGATGAAAGTTGATCTTAGAAGATTTGGAGCCATCAGCGTTTAAAGAGTTAAATGGTGAGAACATTGCAGTTTAGATAGTTAAATAGAGAGATTCGTTTAAGACATCAGCAGTGTATACATAGAGAGAGTTCAAAGACCTCACTGATATTCAGGCTATATTAACTAACAAGGGAAGCGTTTTTTTTTTCCTGATGCACTATGTAAGTATGATATATTGCCAGGAAGAATGATAAGAAGTTGGTTCTCTTTTTCACAGATTAATAAATTAGACATGAAAACGTTTGTACAAAGGAATCTATCATCTTGTCCTGTTGCTCTGTTTTCTTGTCATCATTCCATTCTCCCCCATGACCCTACCTAACCAGGGCTCTCTGTATTTCTCAGCAGTGTCACACCACCACCGAGGTATCTCGGGAGTTCAAGATGCCACTCTGTCTAACGTTCATTGATTTAAAGAAGGCCTTTGATTCTGTTGAAACGGAAGCGGTCATAGAAGCCCTAGCCAATCAGGGCGTACAAACTCAATACATCAGGATCCTTCGTGAGCTCTATTGCGGATTCACTACCAAGATCTCACCATTCTACAAAGAAGTAATCATCCATATCAAGAGAGGGGTTCGGCAGGGTGATACCATTTCACCAAAACTCTTCAGTGCCACCCTCGAGAACATCATGCGACGGCTGGAATGGGAAAACATGGGAGTGAAGATAGATGGTCGGCAACTACACCACCTCCGCTTTGCTGATGACATCGTTCTAATAACACCAAACATCAACCAAGCGGCACAAATGCTGAACGACTTTGACGGTGATTGTAGAAAGGTCGGACTACAGCTGAATCTTGCGAAGACAATGTTTATGAGAAACAGCCTTGTTCCTGACACTCCATTCGCTCTCAACGGAACCACCATCTCCGAATGCAACAGTTATATATACCTTGGTCGAGAAATCAACATGATGAATGACCTGGCACCTGAGTTGCGCAGGAGGAAGAGAGTGGCTTGGAATGCCTTCAAGAGCATTGAAGAAATAACTAAAAGGACAAAGAACCTCCAGCTACGAGCACATCTCTTTGATTCCACTATTCTTCCTGCATTAACATATGCCTCAGAGACCTGGACCCTACGAAAACAGGATGAGAACACTATTCGGGTCTCTCAAAGAGGAATCAAAAGAACTATGCTTGGAATATCACGATTCACTCAAATGAGAGATAGAATCCGGAGTTCTGATCTTCGTCAACGCTCAAGAATCAGGGACGCTGTCTCATTTGCCAAGACATCAAAAATCAGATGGGCTGGACACGTAATGAGGTTTACAGACAACCGCTGGACTAGAGCCATTACTGATTGGATTCCACGAGACATCAAAAGATCACGTGGACGCCCACCTATAAGATGGTCAGACTTCTTCGTCAAGACCCTAAATGATCGGTTTGAGGATCTACATGTTCCTAAAACGAACAGATACCATTGGGCTACGCTAGCACGCAACCGGGATGAATGGAGACGTTACTGGCACCCGCTTGAATAAATCGATGAATAACGGGGATTAAGTGATTAATCACTTATCACTTAAGTGATAAGTGATTAAGTCACCACATAGCCTCAGAGCTGTGTTAACTGCCAGCAGCTCACAGCTCTCATGTTTTACCCACACCCAGGCCAGAGCCATCCTTCTGAAACCAAGGATATTTGCTGAAGGCCTGTTCTTCCTTGAATTGGCAGTCATGGTTTACCTCTTCTTAATCATTGCGTTTACAAATTTAGATGAAAGTCACTATACTAGTGACAGGGATTTTCCAAACTAAGGAAAGCATAAACATTTCCCTTTGCCCCAAGAATTTGGGGCTAGTTCTTATCTATCCACTGCTAATCGTATGTGATAATTAGGAAACAGAACTGAAGTCAAAACAGGGACATTTGTCAATTTGGTGCCATGACTAATCAGTCTTAGTATAAGTATATATTTCTAGGGAAAAAAAGCAGAAGAAAAGGAGTTGTTGCTAGCAAAGAATGCCAAATCTCTGCCAAGAAATCCTTTTAAAATAAAAATTGTGACTATGGACTGTACATTATTGCCACTCAATGCCCTTTTTGCAGACCACAACACCCAAAAGGAGAGAGAGAACAAAAGGGAATCCCCTGCCACAGAGGCAGGGTGGGATGGGGGGGATAGGTGTGAGAGGGATACTGGAATCCATGGTGGTGGGAAATGGGCACTGGCGGAGGGATGGGCAATTTATCATTGTATAATCAAAACCCAAGAACAAAAATTTGTAAATGTACAACTGCACCTCATGGTATTTCACTAATAAAAGTTTTAAAAAATAAAATAAAATAAAATTTGTTTTGTCTGCCAGGGATCAGCAGATGGGAACCTGAGTGAAGGCAAAAGATTAAATTGGTTGAGTTTTATTTATCCTTGAGTCTGTTAATTTGATTTTGGAGTCAATTTTATATGACAGATTATCAAGAAACAGAAATTGTCAGCACTTCCCTTGTTTAAAAGTATAGTGGTACACCATATCTCTATCTCACATTCTTCTTATTTCTGATAGTTTGACACAAAAGATACGTCGAAGTCATAGATAAATGTAAATTATTTAAATACTTTTTTGATTATTTAAAATTACATTATAGAATTACATTACAAAGTTTCATAAATTTTAGGATTATGCAGAATCAATGTTCATGTATCATATTACAATCACTACTGAAAGGCCTACTCTGTCATTCACCACTGTTCATTTTTTCCACTTTGATTACACCTTTCCATCTGGTAACTAAATAGTCTTTTTTTTATAATTTATTGATTTATTGAATCACTGTGGGAAAAGTTACAGAGCTTTCGGGTTTAGGTCTCAGTCATGTAAATATCAAACACATTTCCCTTTACCAATACTCATTTTTAACCCCGAACCCCAATAGACCCACACCTCCCACCCCTCCCTATTCTTGTGAGGCAGATGAGTTCTAGTTAATACTCTATCTACTTTGACTAGATAGATTGTTTCGATAGAAGATGCACAATTATTGTTTAGAGTTTACGACCCACCCCCCACAATCAGACATGCTGAAACAGCATTGTGAAATGATTTGCTTTCTACAACTTGGTTTAAGAATAAAATGAATTTCTGCTATTTTACTTATATTTTTTATTTTATTTTTTTTAAAGTTGTAGATTTACAATTTTTTGTGCTTTGGTTTCAATTATACAATGATCAGATACCCATCCCTCCACCAGTGCCCATTTTCCACCACTATGGATAATATCCCTCCCACCCCCATCCCCCCATCCCCGCTGTCTCTGTGGCAGGGCAATCCCCTGTGTTCTCTCTCTCCTTTTGGGTGTTGTGGTCTGCAAAAGAGGCATTGAGTGGCAAACATGTTCAGTCCATAGTCTACTTTCGACATGCATCTCCCCTCCTGGGAGGATCCTCCAAACATCCTTTATTTGGTGCTCCCTTCTCTATCTGAACTGCCCTTTCCTCTAGGATACCCGGCTGGCCTCTAAGTTATGGAGTAATCCTCCTGGTGCTGATCTCAGCTATTCTTGGGTATTAATCTCATTCTTTGTTGCTTTATATCCCCCAGATGAATGCAATCTTTCTATGTCTATCCCTCTCTTTCTGACTCATTTCTCTTAGCATGATACTTTCCATATTGTACCACTTGTATGTAAATTTCATGACTTCATCTTTTCTAAGAGCTACATAGTACTCCATTGTGTAGATGTACCAAAGTTTCTTTAACCAGTCATCTGTTCTTGGGCATTCAGGTTTCTTCCAGTTTCTGGCTATTGTAAAGAGTGCTGCAATGAACAAACAAGTGCAGATGTCCCTTCGACTATACATTTTTGCCTCTCTGGGATATATTCCCAGGAGTGGTATTGCTGGGTCAAATGGGAGCTCAATTTCTAATTTTTTGAGAATCGTCCATACTGTTTTCCAGAAGGGCTGAACCAGTGGACATTCCCACCAACAGTGAAGGAGTGTCCCTTTCTCGCCACATCCACGCCACCATCGGTTGCTTTTGTTCTTTTGAATGTGGGCCAGTCTCTGAGGTGTGAGATGGTATCGCATTGTGGTTTTGATCTGCATCTCCCTGATGATTAATGATGTAGAGCATTTTCTCATGTGCTTTTTTGCCATTCGGATTTCTTCTTTGAGAAAGTTTCTGTTCATTTCATTGCCCCATTTTTGGATGGGGTTGGATGTTTTCTTCTTGTGGATTTTAACCAGTATTTTGTATATCCTGGATATCAACCCCTTGTCAGATGTGTATTCGGTGAATATCCTTTCCCATTCTGTAGACTGTCTTTGTATTTTGGTCACTGTTTCTTTGGAGGTGCAGAAGCTTCTTAGTTTAAGATAGTCCCATTTATCTATCTCTGTTTTCACTTGCTCGGCCAGTGGCGTGGCATCTTTGAAGATACCATTAGCTTCAATGTCATGGAGGGTTTTTCCAACTTTATCTTCAATGTACCTTATGGTTTCTGGTCTGATGTTGAGGTCTTTAATCCATTTTGATCTTACTTTTGTACACGGTGTTAGGCAGAGTTCTGAGCCCATTTTTTTGCATGTAGCCGTCCAGTGATGCCAGCACAAGTTGTTAAAGAGGCTTTCCTTACTCCACTTCACATTACTTGCACCTTTATCAAAGATTAGATGAGCATATGATTGAGGGGAGATGTCAGTGTATTCAACCCTGTTCCATTGGTCTGCAGTTCTGCCTTTGTTCCAGTACCATGCTGTTTTAATTATTACTGCTCTGATATTTTACTTATTGACCCTAGAAGAATTTCTATTAAAAGTTAGATAGTTAAGAGATTGGTTTCTGTGCCTCCGGGGCCGTGGCCGTGCCGGAGAGCCGCTCGTGGGGGGCAGCTGGCGACCTCGGTGGGGCGTGGGGGACGGCCCACAAAGCCCCCTTTCCCATGAGGTCCCTGCCACTCCCGCCAACCCTGGCTCAAACCTGCTGTCCACAAGGCTCCCTTGCGGCTGCCATCTTTCTTTTCCTAAATAGTCTTATAGTTCTAAAGTTTGTTTTTATTGCTTTGAAAAGATCAAAATTATGCAATTTTCAACATTGCATGAAACTGGAGGATATCATGCATGAAATGTTAGCCTTAAGGAAAGGAAAGGATACAGAGAGATTTTTCTCATATATGGGATGTAAAGAAACACAGCAAGGTAGCAACAAAGGTTCAAGGCCAATGTAAGGGGAGAACTGATCCACACAATTGAGTCAGGAGATTGGGAGTGAGGGATTCTGGGGGTTTGGGTGATAGGGAGGGTTTAGTTTTTGAAAGAATGAGGAGTGTCATGTTGGAATTATGTGTATGAGAAACCATTATTAATTGAATTATAAATCATAGAATATAAATAATGTTTTAGACGTTTGTCTGTCTCATTTTATTCTTTTAATTTGCTTTCTACATATGCTACTTATAAATGTACTTGTATGATGCCTATCTTTCTCTGCTTGGTTTATGTCACTAAACATAATATCCTCATGTTATCCATTTTTATACAAATAATAAGAAGATTTTACTTCATACAACTGATTAGTATTCCATTGCTTTACCACCTTTCATTTTCAAAATTTGTGGTTTAAAAGATACAAATATTGGTTTTAACAAGGCTCTGGTGTCTTAACAGATGTGATAAATACCAGGTTGTTCACTCTATGGCTTAGAGGCCAGCTGCACTCTCTAGGGGTAAAGGCAGAGCAGATAGAGAAGGGAGCACCAAATAAATGGTGCTGGGAAGATCTGACCAGGATGGGAGATGCCTGCTGAAAGTAGTTTATGGACCGAACATGATTGCCACCCAATGTCTCTTCTGCAGACCACATCTCCCAAAAGGATAGATAGAACTAAAGGTAGTGCCCTACCAAAGAGGCAGGCTGGGATGGGGGATGGGGGCTGGGAGGAATACAGGGATTGGTGGGAGTGGAGATTGGGCACTGGTGGTGGGATGGGTACTCGATCATTGTATAACTGAAACCCATGCACAACAACTTGTAAGTCTACAACTGTACCTCATGGTGTTTCACTAATAAAACAAAACAAGACAAAAAATTTAAAAAAAAAGAGAATTGCTCTTGGGTTTACTAGTCACTTTACTAGTCATATACTAGTCATTACTAGTCATGGACATCTCTCTCTATTATGACTACCTAATGTGAGTAGCTGGAATGGTAGTTTTCACTTTAGGTACCAGAGGGTTGCCTTAGACAAACACTGAAATGCTATACACATTTTATTTATTCTAATATATTTTTCACAAATTGAGGAGATGCATCGTAGTTAATTGGTTGATAATAAATGTTATGAAGTTTGAGATGCTGTCAAATGTGGTTGTTTTGGGGAGGGGCTGGGGGTTGAAGGATGGCATGGGAAAGAGTGGGAAGTTATAGAGAGGACAAAGGGGGAATAGACAAGACTCTGAGAAAGAGAAACTTGGTCCAGGGTTATAAAGGCCATAAGAGGAGTAATTGCAAGGGCCTGGTGAAGAGTGGGGTAGGATCAGAGGAAGAGTATAGCTGATAGGGCATTTGCTCTGCAAGCAAGAAGGACCCAGTTCAATTCTTGCAATCTTTTATAGTCCCCAGAGACCCACCAAATGTGAAACTTGTGCGCAGAGCCAGGAGTAAGTCTAGAGCACAGTCAAGTATGCCCCATCCCTGGTGTCCTTCAAAAAAAAATGGGAGAAATGGCACGGTGTGGGGGTTTGGATTAAAAGAACAAGGTTTACACCTATGGGTATTATTTTTACACTTGATCACTTGACATCCCCTTACTCATTGATTTGCACGGGCGGGCACCAGTAACATCTCCATTCGTTCCTGTTGGTTGCTAGTGTAGCACAATGGCGTCTGCTCACTCCAGAAACACAAAGAGCCTCAAACCATTGTTCAGGGTCTTGATAAAAAAGTCTGACCATATCATATATTGGCGACCACATGATCTTTTGACTTCCCATGCAATCCAGTTGGTAATAACTCTAGTTCAGTGGTCATCTCCAAATCGCATTACATGTCCAGCCCATATGATTTTCAAAGCCTTAGCAAACGGGACAGTCTCCCTGATTCTCGATCACCGACCAACGACTGAACTTTGGATTCCTTCCCTCACTTGAGTGAAGCCTGATAGTCCAAGCATAGCTCTTTTGGTTCCTCTTTCCTTTTTCTTTTTTTTCTTTTGCTTTTGGGTCACACCCGGCGATGCACAGGGGCTTGCTCCTGGATCAGGCACTCAGGAATTACTCCTAGCTGTGCTCAGGGAATCATATGGGATGCTGGGAATCGAACCCAGGTTGGCTGCGTGCAAGGCAAATTCCCCCTGTGCTATTGCTCCAGCCCCTCAATACCTCTTTGGGAGACCCAAATACCGTTCTCACCCTGTTTCCATAGGGACCACGTGTCTAATGTATGTTAAGGCAGAAAGAATAGTGGAGTCAAAGAGATGCGCCCGGAGCTGGCGGTTCTTCATGCTCTTAGCTATTTCTTTGACACTCTTGATGGCATTCAAAGCTGTTCTCTTTCTCTTGCACAACTCAGGTGCCAGGTCGTTTGTCATGTTGAGTTCCCGACCTAGGTACATATAACTGCTACATTCAGAGATGTTCTTTTATTTGAGAGTGAATGGAATGTCAGGAACGAGTTCCTTTCTCATGAACATTGTCTTCGTGGGATTCAGCTGCAGTCTGACATTCCACACTTACGGACGAAGTCGGCCAGAATTTCTACCACTTGGCTAATATTTGGTATTATGAGAACGATGTCATCAGCGAAGTGGAGGTGGTGTAGTTGCCAAACTTCTTTCTTCACTCCTGTTCCTTCCCATTCTAGTCATCTCATGATGTATGTGAGTTTGAACGACCTGTTTTGCTAGGGCTTCTATGACTGCTTCCATCTCAACAGAATCAAAGGCCTTCTTCAAATCAGTAAATGTTAGACAGAGTGGCATCTTGAACTCCCGAGAAACCTCAAGGAGCTCAGTTACTGTGTTGGTATGGTCGATCATGCTTATTCCTTTTCAGACTCCAGTTTGTCTCATGGTTGTCTTTCATCTATTGTTCTGCCAATCCTCTTCTGGATAACTCGAGTGAACAGCTTGTAGAGGATGGACTATAGGCAGATTGGGCAATAGTTGCCAAAGTCGTGGATGTCTCCCGTCTTGTACAGTAGAACAGTCCTGCTGGTTTTCCATTGGGTCAGAAACTTGCATTCAGACAAGTAGCGTGTGAAGAGCCGAGCCAGAGTATGGATGAGTACTGATGGCAGATTCTTCAGGTGTTTTGATCTTAGCTTGTGTGGTATGGGTCCTGTTCGCTTCTTTACTAACAAAATGTCCTGTCAGATTTCAGAAGGGAGAACATTGGAACCACATATCCTTCCTGTGGAATTTGGTATGTGGGCAGGTGGACATGGGTATTGAAGAGATCTGAGTAGAAGTCATGGATAATATTCTCCATTACCCTCACAGAAGATGTGATAGATCCATCAGGACTTCGGAGGGCAGTCATCTTGGTCTTGTAGTTGGCGAAGGACAGGCGGGTGTTATGACTACTTTTCTCGGCTTCTGCTGCATCAGCCAGCACTGCTGCTCTTCTCTCTTTGGGGTCTTCCTTTATTGCTTCTCTGCACTGCTTTGCGATCTTGAACATTAGCTTAGGGTTGCCTGAGGCTCCTGCCAAGCCACATTGGCAAATGGGTGCGCTCCCTTCCCGAAAAAAAGGAAGAAAAGAAAAACATATAACTGATTCTTGAGTAACATAGAGCTTAAGGGTGCTAATTCCTATATAATTTTTGAAAGCCCCAAATTTAATATATAGTCTGCCATTGACCAAGCCCCGCATCTTTTCCCGCTGAACTCGACACCCTCCACCTTCCCCAGACACCTAGAGCAGCTCCATCGGACTCTCCATCACCTAATCAGCCCCTCCCCTCCAGGTGGGTAGGGGGAGCATAAGCCAGCTTCACTGCTCCTCATCCTCAGCCCCACGCATTTTCCTGCAGAACTGGACACCCGAAATCAGGGGACACCTGCAGCAGCTCCATGGGATTTTTCCATAGGTCCTCCAACATTCCAGGATCCTGGGTGGGAGTGACCCTGCGATGGGCCAGGGGCGTGGCCACCATGTACGGGGCGTGGCCTCCCAGAAGTGGGCGTGGCCACCTCCTGGATGGGCAGCCACAGTTATATTTCCCAATCTGGGCACTCAGGACTTTCATCACTCACTTTGTCGCCTAATACGACTAAGAATGTCTGACCACCTCTACTAGAATACAACAACATCCCACTCGCCTACTCCATTTCTAATAAAAGACCAGTATGAAATGTGCTGTACAAGCACAAATGTAAAAAGTACCTCCTCCAAAGCTTCACTCAATGTCGGTTTTAAAACAAAGAATAAGGCCTGATTGAGAAGAAGGTCGGAATATAGAAAGGGAGAATGTTGGCTACCATCGACAAACCTTATCCAAAATCCTTTCCCATGATAAGAGGGAACAGTACCTGTGATTTCAGGGGTCTACCTCTAGGTTACCATAACAACATGAAGAAACAGAGCAAATCTCCACCACAAGGAGAATATGAAGAAAAGAATCCCGAATCCTCAAACGAGGTTGTCCACAATTGCGCTCTCTTTGATAAGGAATTCCAAGATAAAATGCAGAGGGTGTTCAAGGATCTACTCAAAGAATCAATGGAAGAGATATCCAAAGACTAATAGAAGAAATGAAAGAAACAATGGAACAGATAGTCAAGAAAATACAGGAAGAAAAGAGAACAGAATTTAAAAAAAGCTACAAAAAGGAGAGTCACAAATAAAGGATTCAGTGGATGAAATTAAAAAGTCAGTAAGTGCCCTAAACAATAGGATAAGTGCAGATGAAGAGAGGATCAGCGAGCTTGAAGATGAGGAAGAGAAATCCCATCGGGAACAACAAGCAATAGGAAAAGACCTGAAAATGACTCTAAGGAGAATCAAAGACCTAGCGGATGACGACAAGAGGAACAACATTAGAATCATTGCAGTACCAGAAGGACAGGGAGACAACCCCAATGAAAAAAGCTAGAATCAAAGAAACCATTACTGAAAAGTTCCCAGAGTTAAGGAAAGCAGACATCCAGATCCAAGGAGCCAGAAGGGTACCAGCTAAAGGAGACCCCAGAAAAAACACTCCAAGGCATATCATAGTCAGAACGATGGATGCTGTGGACAGAGGCACAATATTACAAGCAGCAAGGTCAAAGAAGGAAATTACACACAAAGGAGCACCCCTTAGATTCACAGCTGACCTATCAGTGGAAACACTCCAAGCCCGAAGGCAATGGTGGGATATAGTGAAAAAATTCAATGAAATGAACGCCTCACCGAGAATACTCTAACCAGCTAAACTCTAACTCAAATTCGATGGAACAATACACCACTTTTTAGATAAACACAAGCTCAGGAACTTCATACACTCCAAACCAAATCTAAAAGTAGGACTAAAGGGGCTCCTGTAAGATAAGAAGGAAAACACGTGTTAATCAACTCCTACAGGAAGATGGCACAAAACCCCATGACAATAATCTCCCTTAATGTCAATGGTCTAAATGCACCTACCAAGAGACACAGAGTGGCAAAATGGATCCAGAAACAGAAACCAACATTCTGCTGTCTACAAGAAACTCATCTGAACAATCAGAGCAAACACAGACTCAAAGTGAAAGGATGGAAAACAATCCTGCAAGCAAACAGCTCCCTCACAAAAGCTGGGGTGGCCACACTAGTATCCGACAACATTAATTTCAGGCTGAAAAAGATTAGAAGGGACAGCGAAGGCCACTTTCTCTTCATCAAGGGATACATACAACAGGAAGAAATCATACTCTTAAATGTATACGTACCTAATGAAGGAGCAGCTAGATACTTAAAACAACTGCTAACAGAATTTAAAGAGGACAGTGGTAGCAACACAATAGTAGATGAGACTTCAACAACGCCTTATCACCTCTGGATAGATCAACAAGAACAAAACTCAGCAAGGAAACATTGACTTAGAATGAAAAAATAGAAGAGAAAGGGCTTATAGACCTATACAGGGCTTTACACCCCACAAAAAAGAATACACATTCTTCTCCAGTGCCCATGGAACATTTTCCAAAACAGACTATGTGCTAGGCCACAAAACATACCTCAATAGAATCAGGAAGATAGAAAGAGTATCAACAATCTTTTCAGACCATGATGCACTGAGGATAGATGTGAATCACACACAGACACGGACACCTGAAAACTAAACAAGTCACTGCTGAACAATGAGTGGGTCAGGAAGCACGTCAAGGAAGAAATCAAAAGATAACTAGAAACAAATAAGAACGAATACACGAACTACCAGAACTTATGGGATGCAGCTAAATCCCTATTAAGGGATAATTTATAGCTCTTTAAGCATATCTAAGGACGAAAGAAAGGATGCACATAAGCAACTTGACTTCATAGCTCAAGATCTTAGAAAAGGATCAACAGAAGGAGCCTAAATCGGGCAGAAGGAAAGAGATCATAAAACTTAGAGGAGAAATCAACGACATGGAAACCTAAGAAACAATCCGAAAGATCAATGAAACGAAGAGCTGGCTCTTCGAGAAAATAAACAAGATAGATCAACCACTAGCAACACTCACAAAGAAAGAGAGAGAGAACACTAATAAACCGAACCAGAAATAAAAATGGAGATATCACAACAGAAACCAAAGAAAATCAAAAGATCATCAGAGACTACTTTGAAAGTCTGTATGCCAAGAAAAAAGAGAAATTAGAAGAAATGGATAAATTCCTGGATTCCTATAATCTCCCAAATCTGAGTCAAGAAGATATAGAATACCTGAATACACCTAGTCACATCAAGGAAATAGAAACTGTAATTAAAATTCTTCCCCAAAACAAAACCCCAGGTCCAGATGGATTCACTACCAAATTTTTCCAAACATCTTAAGAGGATCTACTGCCAGTCCTTCTCAAACTTTTCCAGGAAATTGAAAAAACAGAAACTCTTCCAAACAGTTTCTATGTAGCCCATATCTCTCTAATACCAAATGGAAACAAAGACACCACGAGAGAAGAAAACTACAGGCCGATATCACTGTTGAACACGGATGAGAAGATTCTGAACAAAATACTAGCAAATAGAATTCAACAACTCATCGAAAAGATCATACACTATGACCAAGTGGGATTCATCCCGGGGATGCAAGGATGGTTTAACAATCGGAAATCAATCAACATAATCCATCATATCAAGAAAACAAAAGATAAAAATCATATGATCATATCAATAGATGCAGAGAAAGCAATTGACAAGATCCAGCATTCGTTTATGATGAAATCCCTCGCCAAATTGGGGATAGAGGGAACTTTCCCAAATATAGTTTAAGCCAGCTACCACAAGCATACGACAAGCATCATCCTCAATGGGGAAAAACTGAGAGCGTTCCCCCTAATATCAGGAACGAGATAAGGATTCCCACTCTCTCAAGTGCTGTTCAATATAGTACTGGAAATACTAGCAATAGCAAGTAGGCAAGAAAAAGAGATTAAGTCCATCCAAATAGGAAAGGAAGGAATCAAGTTCTCACTATTCACAAATAATATGATACTATACTTAGAGTACCCTAAAAACTGTACCAAGAAACTTCTAGAAATGATACACTCGATAGTAAATTACAGGTATAAAATAAATACCCAAAAGTCCATGGCTTTACTATATACAAATAGTGAGAGAGAACAAAATGACAAGGTGAAAACAATCCCATTACAATTGTATGCCAGAAAATCAACTACTTAGGCATTAGTTTAACTAAGGAAGTAAAGGAACTGTATAAAGAAAACTACAAAACGCTGCTTCTTTAAAATAAAAGAGGACGCGAGGAAAAGGAAATATATCCCCTAATAATGGATCGGGAGAATTAATATTGTCAAAATGACAATACATCCCCAAGCACTGTACAAATTCAATGTGATCCGTATTAGGATACCCATGACATACTTCAAAGAATTGGAGCAAACACTCCTGAAATTTATATGGAACAATAAGCCCCCACGAATAGCTAAAGCAATTCTTGGGAAAAAGAAAATGGGAGGAATTAACCTCCCGAACCTCAAGCTCTACTACAAGTAGTAATAATTAAAACAGCATGATCCTGGAACAAAGGTAGAGCTGCAGACCTATGGAACAGGGTTGAATATACTGACATCTCCCCTCAAACATATGATCATTTAATCTTTGAGAAAGGGGCAAGAAATGTGAAGTGGAGTACGGAAAGTCTTTTTAACAAATGGTGCTTGCAAAACTGGATGACTACATGCAAACTACTGGACTTCGATCTCTGCCTAACACAATGTACAAAAGTAAGATCAAAATGGATCAAAGACCTAAACATCAGACCGGAACCCATAAGGTACATTGAAGACAAAGTTGGCAAAACCCTCCATGTCATTGAAGCTAATGGCATTTTCAAGGATGTCCCGTCACTGGCCAAGCAAGTGAAAACAGAGATAGACGAATGGGAATATCTTAAACTAACAAGCTTCTGCACCTCAAAAGAAACAATCACTAAAATACAGAGAGAGTCTACAGAATGAGGAAGGATATTCTCCAAATACACATCTGACAAGGGGGTGATATCAAGTATATACAAAGCACCGATTGAACTCCACAAGAAGAAAACATCCAACCCCATCAAAAAGTGGGGCAACGAAATGAACAGAGACTTTCTCAAACAAGAAATCCGAATGGATAAAAGGCACATGAGAAAATGCTCTACATCATTAATCATCAGGGAGATGCGGATCAAAACAACAATGAGATATCATTTCACACCACAGACACTGGCCCACATTTAAAAAAACAAAAGCAACCTGTGTTGGCATGATGTGGTGACAAAGGGACACTCCTTCACTGCTGGTAGTAATTCCGACTGGCTCAACTATTTCGGAAAACAGTATGGATGATTCTCAAAAAATTAGAAATTGAGCTCCCATCTGACCCAGCAATACACTCCTGGGAATATACCTCGGAGAAGCAAAAAATTAGAGTGAAGTGACACCTGCACTTATTTGTTCATTGGCGTACTATTTACAACAGGTAGAATATGGAAACAAAAACGATTGCCTGAGAACAGATGACTAGTTACAGAAAATTTGGTACATCTACACAATGGAGTACTATGTAGCAGTTCGAAAAAAATGAAGTCATGAAATTTACTTACAAGGGCTACTGCGTGGAAAATATTATGCTAAGCGAAATGAGTCAGAAAGAGAGGGACAGACATAGAAAGACTGCATTCAAATGGGTAACAAAAAGTAGCTAACTAAGAGAATAACAACAAGAACAGCTGTGATAAATATCAGGTTGTTCACTCCATGGCTTAGAGGCCATCGGCACACTCTAGGGGTAAAGGCAGCTCAGATAGGGAAGGGAGCACCAAATAAAGGGTTCTGAGAAGATCCACCCAGAATGAGAGACACATGCTGACAGCAGTTTATAGACAGAACATCATTGCCACCCAAAGTCTCTACTGCATATCACAGCACTGAAAAGGAGAGATAGAAGAAAAGGGACTGCGCTGACACAAAGGCAGGGCAGGATGGGGGATGGGGGGTTGTGAGGGATACTGGGAGTGGTAGGGGTGGAGAATGGACACTGGTGTTCGGGTGGGTACTCGATCATTGTATAACTGTAACGCAAGCACTCAACTTGTAAGTCCACAACTGTAACTCATGGTGTTTAACTACTAAAACAAAACAAAACAAAACAAAACAAAAAAATAAAACAAGAGAAATATCTAACAATAGCAAAGAGGAATGTAGTACTCAAAAAGTTTAGAAACAGGAACATTGGCAAGTATTTTTAAATAAGCATCCAGGAGAGAATATAGCATTGTGAGTGAACAAATCTAATCTATGGATTCATCTCATCCTCGAAATGGAAAATGACAATCTGTTACAGTTACAAATTTCGAAATAAGATATATACTATCCACTTTTTTGTTGTGTATCTATGCTTTGACAAGTATTATTTTAATTTTTAAATTTACTTTAATTATTAAAACAGTATTTCCCTGCATTAAACTATTTAATTAAATGTTTTATTAAAAATGTTTTTTTGAGCAATTATTTTTTTTATTAGTGAAACACCATGAGGTACAGTTGTAGATATACAATTTTTTGTGCTTGGGTTTGATTATACAATGATCAGATACCCATCCCTCCATCAGTGCCCATTTTCCACCACCATGGATAATATCCCTCCCACCCCCATCCCCCCATTCCCCCTGTCTCTGTGGCAGGGCAATCCCCTGTGTTCTCTCTCTCCTTTTGGGTGTTGTGGTCTGCAAAAGAGGCATTGAGTGGCAAACATGTTCAGTCCATAGTCCACTTTCGACATGCATCTCCCCTCCTGGGAGGGTCCTCCAAACACCCTTTATTTGGTGCTCCCTTCTCTGTCTGAGCTGCCCTTTCCTCTAGAATGCCCGACTGGCCACTAAGCTATGGAGTAATCCTCCTGGTGCTGATCTCAGCTATTCTTGGGTATTAATCTCATATTTTGTTACTTTATATCCCCCAGATGAAAGCAATCTTTCTATGTCTATCACTCTCTTTCTGACTCATTTCGCTTAGCATGATACTTTCCATGTTGTACCACTTGTATGTAAATTTCATGACTTCATCTTTTCTAAGAGCTACATAGTACTCCATTGTGTAGATGTACCAAAGTTTCTTTAACCAGTCATCTGTTCTTGGGCATTCAGGTTTCTTCCAGTTTCTGGCTATTGTAAAGAGTGCTGCAATGAACAAACAAGTGCAGATGTCCCTTCGACTATACATTTTTGCCTCTCTGGGATATATTCCCAGGAGTGGTATTGCTGGGTCAAATGGGAGCTCAATTTCTAATTTTTTGAGAATCGTCCATACTGTTTTCCAAAAGGGCTGAACAAGTCGACATTCCCACCAACAGTGAAGGAGTGTCCCTTTCTCACCACATCCACGCCAGCCATCTGTTGCTTTTGTTCTTTTGAATGTGGGCCAGTCTCTGAGGTGTGAGATGGTATCTCATTGTGGTCTAATAATTTATCCATTTACTCGAGATTTTGATGTTCCGTGGCATAAAGCTTCTCAAAGTACTCCCTGAGGATCCTTCGAATTTCTGTAGTTTCTGTTGTAATCACCCGCTTTTCATTTCTGATTCGGTTTATTAGGGTTTTCTCTCTCCCTTTCTTTGTGAGTTTTGCTAAAGGCTTATCAATCTTGTTAATTTTCTCGAAGAACCAGCTCTTGGTTTCATTGATCTTTCAGATTGCTTTTTGGGTTTCCATCTCGTTAATCTCTGCTCTGAGTTATATTATTTCCTTTCTCCTGTTCGGGTTGTGTTCCTTTTTTTGGTCCTTCTCCAAGCTCTTAAGCTGTGAGGTTAGGTTACTTATGTGTGCTCGCTCCTCCTTCCTGAGGAATGCTTGTAGAGCTATCAACTTTCCTCTTAACACAGCTTTTGCTGTGTCCCATAAGTTTTGGTACCTCGTATTCTCATTTTCATTCGTTTCTAGGAATCTTTTGATTTCCTTTATGATTTCCTGTCTAAGCCACTCGTTGTTCAATAGAGCACTGTTTAATTTCCAGGTATTTGATTTAGTTTTCTGTTTTTGTGTGTGATTTACTTCTAATTTCAACGCATTATGGTCTGAGAAGATTGTTGACACAATCTCTCTCTTCTTAATTTTATGGATGCATGTTTTGTGGCTCAGCATGTGGTCTATCTTGGAGAATTTTCCTTCAGCTTTTTGTGGATTAAGTGTCCTGTATATATCTAGTAAGTCCCTTTCTTCCATTGTTTCCCTCAGATGAAGTATGTCCTTGCTAAGCTTGAGTCTGGTTGATCTAGCAAGAGGTGACAAAGCGGTGTTGAAGTCTCCCACTACTATTGTGTTGCTATTGATGTCTTTTTCCAAATCTATGAGAAGGTGTTTTAAGTACTTTGCTGGTCTCTCATTTGGTGCATATACATTTATTATTGTAAATTCTTCCTGTTGTACAGATCCTTTGATCAATAAGAAATGACCTTCACTGTCTCTTCTGGCATTTTTCACTCTGAAATCGATGTGGTCTGATATTAGGATGGCTACCCCAGCTTTTCTACGGGAGCTGTTTGCCTGAAGGATTGTTTTCCAGCCTTTGACTGTGAGTCTGTGTTTGCTTTGACTATTGAGATGTGTTTCTTGCAGGCAGCAGAATGTTGGTTTCAATTTTCTAATCCATCCTGCCACTCTATGTCTTTTAATTGGTGCGTTTAGCCCATTGACATTGAGAGAGATTATTGTTATGGGATTTTGTCCCTTTGTTCTGTTGAAATTTGGTGTATTTGAAGGGCCTGTCTTGCCTTAAAGTAGCCCATTTAGTTGTTCTTGTAACCATGGTTTTAGTTGTTCTTGTTAACCATGGTTGTTTTGTAACCATGATGTTCCTGAGCAGTTGTTTGTCTGTGAAACTGTGTGTTGTTCCTTCTATTATGAATGAGAGTATCGCTGGGTAAAGTATTTTTGGGGAGGCATTTATTTCACTGAGTTTTTTCACTATGTCCCACCACTACTTGCGGGCCATGAGGGTTTCATCAGAAAAATCAGCTGTGAATTTTAATGATGCTCCTTTGTAAGACATTTCTTTCTTCGATCTTGCTGCATTCAGAATTTTGTCTCTGTCTAAGGTTTTGGTCATTTTGATCAGAATGTGTCTTGGGGTATTTTTATTCGGATTTCTTCTAGCTGGTACCCTTCTGGCCTCCTGAATGTGGTCACAAGTTTTCTTCAGTTCTGGAAACTTTGGAGCAATGATGTCTTTGACAGTTTCTTATTCATCAAGGTTTTAAATTCTTTTTTTAAAAGAAATATTGAGGCCAAAGAGCTAGTGCAGTGTGTAGAGGGTGTTTACCTTGTAGCAGCTAACCTGAGTTCAGTCCCCAGAACCCTGAGCCTGCCAGTTGTGATCTTTGGATACAGATTAAGAAGTGACCCCAGAGCACATCTAGGTGCACTACCTCCCCACATAAAAGAAAAAAAAGAAAAGAAAACATATAACTGATTCTTGAGTAACATAGAGATTAAGGGTGCTAACTCCTATATAACTTTTGAAAACCCCCAAATTTAATAGTCTGCTATTAACCAAGAAGATGGTTTATTATTTGTATTTACTTACATTGTCTGCAAGTGGTGCTATGTGTGGTCTGTAAATCTGTAAATTTGATACATTTAAAAAAATTATAATGGATTTTATAATAGACTTTATAATACATTTTGTATTTTATGTTTAATAAGTGATAAATTATATCTCTACTTTGTGGGTTATTTGGGCCATAGTATGTGGTGCTTGGGACTTCAGACTCTGTGCTCAAGGGTCATTCCTGGTGCTGCCAGCCATTAATTTGAGTTGACTGTGTGCAAGGTACGTTCTTTAACCCCTATACTAAATCTGGGGTCCAATCATAAATTATTTGCATATATTTTATTCATGCATGGCATAACTTTTCTTAGATTTTTGATTTTTCTAGGATATATTGATCATCTTTAATTATTCCACATCAATACCAATGTCCAAAAATGTTTCAAAATATAATTATTGAAAAAAAATCATATAGACGTTCAAATTTGTGTTGTTCGTGGGATAACTATATTAAGAAGAAATAGAACCACAAGAAACATACAAGTAAAATGAAGGTACATTTCTTTGGAGTCTTTCAATTATGTATTTATACTAGCATATATACAAGTAAAATTCTTAAAATATAAATTTCAGTGACTATAAAATTTTTGAGTTTTTTATAATTGTAATGTTGTACTGCTAAGTCTATATTTATGTGAACATTTATATCTATTTGTCTAATTTTCTGATTGTTTACTTAAGATCAGTATTTAAAGCTAACTTACTGATGACTGGGTGTGTGGCTCAGGGCTAAAAAACTTGGCTTGCATGTATGAAACTTTGGGTTGGCCTCCTGCAAGGCAAATGCCCTACCCACTGTGCTGTAAACGTTATATAAAATATACTAATAATATGACCTAATGATGTTGGTGAACAGTGCAATATAAATGATTATTTAGTAATTTTCTTGATTTATTAATGAAATATGTGAGCTCTTGAGTATAATGGGAGTATTTTTCTAACATAAGAGTCTGACGAAGGTGAAACTGTTATAACTGTCTTGTAGGATTCCATGTCCCTATTCTGCTTCATTCTACCTCTCTCTCTATCCAATCCAGTCTTCTTGGGAATCTGACCTCCTGATTTGCTATTCTCTACCTTTCAACTGCCTACTTTATGACATCATTCTCCCACCCAACCAACCAACAACTGGTAGAATCTTGGGGTCCCCATGCATTTGTTTGTAAACAAAGTTGAATCATCATGACAAGTGACAAGTGACCAATAGCTGGAATGGTAGGTTCCAGATTATGTACAAGATGGTTACCTCAGAAAAACACTGAAATGCCATACACATTTTATTTATTCTAATATATTTTTAACAAATTGAAGAGATGCATCGTAGTTCATTGGTTGTTAAAAAAAGTTCTAAAAGGGAATGCACCGCCACAGAGGCAGGGTGGGAGGGGGTGGATGGCGGGGGATATTATCCATGGTGGTGGAAAATTGGCATTGGTGGAGGGATGGTATTTGATCATTGTATGACCGAAACCCAAGCGCAAAGATTTTTAAATCTACAACTATACCCCATGGTTCTTCACTAATAAAAATAATGATTAAAAAAAAGTTCTGAAGTTTGAGATGATGTGGTTGTTTTTCGGAGAGGCTGGTGGTTGAAGGATGTCATGGGAAAGAATGAGAAGTTATAAAGAGGACAAAGGAGAATAGACAAGACTCTAAGAAAGATAAACATGGTCCAGGGTTACAAAGCCCATCAGAGGAGAAATTGCATGGGCCTGATGAAGATTGCGGTAGAGTCAGAGGAAGAGTATAGCTGACAGGGCATTTGTTCTGCAAGCAAGAAGGACCCAGTTCAATTCTTGCAATCCTTTAGGGTCCCCAGAGACCCAGCAGACGTGAAACTTGAGCACAGAGCCAGGAGTAAGACCAGAGCACAGTCAAGTATGCCCCATCCCTGATGTCCTCCAAAAAAAAATGGGAGAAATGGCATGGTCTGGGGGTTTGGATTAAAAGAATGAATTTGAAATAGTCTAAAGAAGGCAGATGAGTCTAAGGTGACCGGAAGAAAGTTAAAATTCTTTCATGGAGGCTGTGTTTATGCCTCATGGCCACCTTTGGAAAATAACGAAATTTGAGACACATCTCTAAAAGGTTTGGGTGGTCTATCCATAAATGATGGCTGGGGGATGCGAACAAATAAACTGGGGAATGAACCTTCCAGAGGAGTGGTCAACGCCATCAGAGTCATTCAAGGATGACTCTTAACAGGGTCCAAGCCAAGAGAACAGTTGCAGCATGAATCCCCAAGATAAGCGCCTGGGAAATGTAAAGATAAGACACTATGTCCTCGGGCCCTCTGTTCAGCACCCCTAGCTGCACCATTTCACTTATTCCCAACAATATTCAGAGTCGATTTCACGGTGACAATTTACTAGCTAGTTTCAACAATGAGGTCCATTGCCTCTGTAAGTCTTTGGATTTGTAAACTCCCCACGGTGGCCAACCCTGCTTTCAGGTAACGACATCTGGACATTTCTGGCGGGGCGAGCTCAAGTTATATTACCTTGAGGGGCTTCTCTGTGGTGTTCCTTGGTCTCTGGTGCCTGTAGCCTTCTCTAAACATCGCTATTAACTGTAGCTCACACAAGAACCAACGTTATCAATGGCTTTGGGGCTGTATTGCAGGATGTACTGGACTAAGACATGCGCATTAGGGCACCACTCCCAAAGCGGTTGGTACTGCTTGACCTTGAGCCTAGATGGTGGTGGTGGAAAGCGATGGTTTTAGGAGAGTTCATGGGCTGATGGATGGATGGATGGATGGAAAGGAAATCGTGAATGGTAGGGAACTGGACAGCTGGTGATCATTATAGGAGAGTTGGTAGATGTGTTTTAATTACGTTAACATGTTCTTTGGAAATGATAAGCAAAACAAAAATATGAAAATAAGATAGGTTCCAAAGAACAGGTTACATATAAGACCGAGAGAGCTGAAAGGGCTGGCATTCCTTCTGGAACTTTCAATCATACCATTTACTAAAGATGGTATTTTCACATCACTTACCTGTGGAGAGAAATAGTGAGAAAGAGAATGCCACCGGAAAAGCAAACTGGATAACCACGGTTCATAAAAGCCAGGTGGAAGGTGTTCACATGGATCCCAAGTGCAAGTGGGTTAACAGGAACATATATTTCACTAAGTCTGCTTGGTACCAGTAACTACTTTGGTGGAAATGGAGGAACACGAATGCAGTTTCTGACAGAACTGAGACTAAACTGCTAACAAATTTTCCTCGGATAGGGTAGTTCACTGGCAGGGAAGAGAAAAACTTGAAAAGTGTTTTGCTACCTTTCATGTATGGCTAGAGGAAAATGCTCCCAATAAACTCTCAAAACTAACAAGCTTCAACTCCCCTGAAGGAAAGTTGTATTCACTGAGGAAAAAATGCTGGGAGAAAAGTCTGAAATGATGGGAAAAGAGACAATAAGTGCAAAAGGAGGGACTTGAAATTTAGCAAAAACAAAGCTTGAAACAACAAGATCTAGTGAGCACATGATTTACTGGGAATGGGATCTGAGGAGGAAAAGACCGATATCAGGGATGTGAACAAGGAACGTCCACGTGAAGGAAGACTTTTAGCTAGCTGATTACCCCATGGGCAACATGGTTCCAAGACTACCAGAACTTACCAAGGAGTTTACTTTAATTTTCTTTCTTTTATATTGTCTATTACAACATGTATTCTTTGCTTTCTTCAACGACAATTTGGAGTGTTCATTTCTTTCTCAATATTCTGTTCACTTGTGTAAGCATCTTAAACAACTGCTGGATAACAGAATCATTTTATCAGATGTATTATTTACTATAATATTTAGTTGAGATTACTGAAAACTAGGTCTAAAGTGAAGTTTGTTTTGATTGGTAGAAGTAGAGTAGCGAGGACTAGGGATGGAATTAGAGATTTTGGGGTACCACATTTAGTTCCTAATAAAACAAGTAAAGGACAGTGTCCCAAATAGTCTATTGAAAAAGACATCCATCTCTATTTAACATGGAAATTCAGCTTATTTTATATTAAATTACAAATGAATTTATATTCCTGTATTTGGTCTTTAAAAGACATTAAAGGTTGGTTCAGGAAACAAACACTGCCTATGAAATCATAACAACTTAATCATAAAAACCTGATAACTACTTAAGTTTCCAAGAATGTCAGTGCTAAGAATTATTTCCCTTGATATTACTAGAGCATATTATAGGCATATGAATACATCTGTGTTAATAAATAATTGGTATCTAATTTAGAGTCTCACCATACATGGTTGTGGGTATTGTGACATAGTTATATATATTTTCATAATTTTGCAATAAGACCTCTGGGT
Organism: Sorex fumeus; assembly: GCF_029834395.1. NCBI lineage: Eukaryota > Metazoa > Chordata > Mammalia > Eulipotyphla > Soricidae > Sorex > Sorex fumeus. The sequence goes on from NW_026606078.1 coordinate 17,377,479, forward strand.
GTGAATCCTTGAATCATAAATACCTTTTAGTATATTCCAGCACCAACTCCTCCCACCTTAGCTAGCAGAAAAGGCAGCTCGGATAGAGAATGGAGCACCAAATAAAGGGGGTTGGGAGGATCCTCCCAGGATGGGAGAGCATGCTGAACATAGACTATAGACCAAACATGATTGTCAATCAATGCCTCTTTTGCAAACCACAACACCTAAAAGGAGAGAGAGAACAAAGGCGAATGCCCTGCCACAGAGTCAGGGTGGGATGAGGGGATGGGGAGTGGGAGGGATACTGGGATCCGTGGTGGTGGGAAATGGGCACTGGTGGAGGGATGGGTATTTGATCATTGTATAATTGAAACCCAAGCAGAAAAATTTCAAAGTCTACAACTATACCTCATGGTGACTCGCTAATATAAATTTAAAAATTAAAAATAAAAAAAATGGAACCTAATGTAAAAATAAAACAAGAGAAAGATCTAACAATAGGAAAAAGGACTATAGTATTAAAAACGTTGAGAAACAGGCACTTTGGCAAGTATTTTTAAATAAGCATCCAGGAGACAATATAGCATTTTGAGTGAACAAATCTACTCTATGAATTCCTCTCATCCTTGAAATGGCAAAGGACAATGTGTTACAGTTACCAATTTGCAAATAAGATATATACCACCTATTGCATGCTAGGTTTCTATGCTTTATCAAGTTTTATTCTAATTTTAAATTTACTTTAATAATTAAAACAGTATTTGCCTGCATGGAACTTTTTAATTAAACTTTTTATTAGAAATGATTTTTAATTATTAAAAATGCTTTATTCACACGTAATTTTCTAAAAGAAACATATAGGCCAAAGAGCTAGTGCAGCATGTAGAGGGTGTTTACCTTGTATGAAGCTAACCTGAGTTCAATTCCCAGAACCCTGAGCCCACCAGGGGTGATCTCTGGATACAGAGTCAGAAGTGAGCCCAGAGCTCATCTGGGTGCGCTCCCCTCCCCACATAAAAGTAAGAATAGAAAAGAAATACATATAACTGATTCTTGAGTAACACAGATCTTAAGGGTGCTAACTCCTCTATAACGTTTGAAAACCCCCAAATTTAATAGATAGTCTGCTATTGACCAAGAAGATGGTTTTCTAATAGTATTTAATTCCAGTGTCTGCAAGTAGTGATATGTGTGGCCTGTCAATCTGTGAATTTTGATAAATTTAAAAACTTATAATGAATTTTATAATAGACTTTATAATAAATTTGTATTTTATGGTAGTAAGTGATAATTTATAATTCTACTTTTGTGGGGTATTTGGGCCATAGTATGTGGTGCTTGGGACTTCAGACTCTGTGCTCAAGGGTCATTCCTGGTGGTGCCAGCCATTAATTTTGGTTGACTGTGTGCATGGTAAGTGCTTTAACTACTATACTAAGTCTGGGGTCCAATCAAATAAACTATCTGCATATATTTTATATATGCATGGCATACTTTTTCTTAGATTTTTTTATAATTTTAGGATATATTGATCATCTTTAATTATTTCACATCCATACCAATGTATAAAAATTTTCAAAATATAATTATTGAAAAAAAACCTCACATAAGGAACAATATGGAAAGTATCATGCTAAGCGACATGAGTCAGAAAGAGAGGGATAGACATAGAAAGATTGCATTCATCTGGGGGATATAAAGTAACAAAGTATGAGATTAATACCCAAGAATAGCTGAGATCAGCACCAGGAGGATTACTCCATAACTTAGAGGCCAGCCGGGTATCCTAGAGGAAAGGGCTATTCAGATAGAGAAGGGAGCACCAAATAAAGGATGTTTGGAGGATCCTCCCAGGAGGGGAGATGCATGTCGAAAGTAGACTATGGACTGAACATGTTTGCCACTCAATGCCTCTTTTGCAGACCACAACACCCAAAAGGAGAGAGAGAACACAGGGGATTGCCCTGCCACAGAGACGGGGGGGGATGGGGGGATGGGGGTGGGAGGGATATTATCCATGGTGGTGGAAAATGGGCACTGGTGGAGGGATGGGTATCTGATCATTGTATAATTGAAACCAAAGCACAAAAAATTGTAAATCTACAACTTTAAATAAAATAAAGGGGGAAAAAAAAAAAAAAAAAAAAAGAAAAAAGAAAAAAAACCTCACATAAGTCCAAATTTGTATTGTTCATGGGATAACTATATTAAGAAGAAAATAGAACCACAATAAACATATAAGTAAAATGGAGGTACATTTTTTGGAATCTTTCAATTATGTATTTATATTTGTCTATATATAAGTATGATTTTTAAATAAGCAATTTCAGTTACTATAAAATGTTTATTGAGATTTTATAATTGTAATGTTTTAATGCGAAGATAACACTGATGTGAACTCTATATCTATTTGTCTACTTTTGTAATTGTTTACTTAAGATCAATTCTTAAAAGCTAACTTACTTGTGACGTGATATGTAGCTCAGGACAAAAGAACTTGGCTTGCACGTATGAAACTTTGGTTTCTATTCTTCGCACTACAGAAACAACAGCAAAATCATTAACTGTGATTGGAAATATGCCTCGGTGGTAAAATTTTGCCTCACATTTCTGAGGTTATGGGTTTGATCCCTGAATTTCCATCTACACACACAAAAGCTAACTTACAACAAAGTCTCACACTGGAGACATTACTGGGCCCGCTCTAGAAAATCGATAAACAACGGGAGGACAGTGACAGTGACAGTGACTTAAAGAACTTTAAACTGCTTTAAACTATATAGTAAAAGTAAAAGTAAAGGCCCTCCCGTTGATCGTCGATTTGCTCGAGCGGGCCCAGTAACGTCTCCATTGGAGACTTTGTTGTTACTGTGTCTGGCATATCCAATACTCTCGGTAGCTTGCCGGGCTCTCTGAGAGGGGCGGAGGAATCGAACTCGGGTCGGCCATGTTGGCCACTTGTAAGGCGAATGCCCTACCCACTGTGCTATAGCTCGCCGTGATCGTATAGTGGTTTAAACTATATATTGCCTAACTATTATACAGATTTAATTCTCAATAAAATAACTTTAAAAGGCCTATTTTCTAGCATCTTTGCAAGGGAAATATAGCACCTGATTTTTCAATATTTGTAATTTGGGGGGAAATTTTAATTTCTCATTTTAATTTGTTCTCTTTGTCTACTAGTGAGCTTGAAAATTGCTCTTGTGTGGTACTATATGGAAAATAGTATGCTATGGGAAATGAGTCTTAAAGAGAGGGACAGACTTAGAAAGATTGCATTCATCTGGGTAACATAAAGGAACAAAATAAGAGTCTAACACCCAAGAACAGCTGTGATAAATAACAGGTTATTCACTCCATAGCTTAGAGGCAAGCTGCAATGTCTAGGGGTAAAGGCAGCGCAGATAGAGAAGGGAGCACCCAATAAAGGGTGCTGGGAAGATCTGCCCAGGATGGGAGATGCCTGCTGAAAGTAGTCTAAGGACCAAACAGGATTGCCACCCAATGTCTCTTCTGCAGACCACAGCACCCGAAGGGAGAGATAGAACAAAAGGGAGTGCCCTACCAAAGAGGCAGGCTGGGATGGGGGATGGGGGGTGGGTGGGATACTGGGATTGGTGGGACTGGAGATTGGGCACTGGTGGTGTTGATGGGTACTTGATCACTGTATAACTGAAACACAAGCACAACAACTTGTAAGTCTATTACCGTACCTCATTGTTTTTCACTAATAAAACAAAACAAAACAAAAATTAAAAAAAAAGAAAATTGCTCTTGTGTTTACTAGTCATTTACACTTCTTTCAATAGAGATTATATGATCATGGTTTATGTTTATTTTTTCTATTCAAGTTTAATAGCTAAATACTGATTTATTTCACAGCACTAATTTATTAAAATCATTCATCCTTGGCCTACCATATTAATTGCCAGTATTTGTTGGTTTTGCTTGTGTTTTGATCACTTAATTTGGTTTTTGTCGTTTTCTTTCAGATTGTAAAATTTTGAGACAAATGAGCATATGTTTTTCTTTATCTTCGACAGTTTTAAACTGAGAACAACTGTTTGTTTTGAACAAATAAGATACCTGTGCATTTGCTATTTCTTCTCATTTTATTTACGTTTTAACACATCTGGATTCATCTACAACTTATCCTAGTAAGTGTTGTCATATTGAAAGAAACCACCATTTTTTTCAATCATAGCACTGTAGCACTGTCCTCCCGCGGTTCATCCATTTGCTCAAGCGGGAACCAGTAACATCTTACAACAAATTGTGAGACTTGTTGTCACTGGTTTTCGCCTATCGAATAGGTCATGGGTAGCTTGCCAGGCTTTTGCTATGTGGACAAGATACTCTGGGTAGCTTGCCGGACAGAGGAATCGGAATCAGGGTTGGCCTCTTGCAAGGCAAATGCCCTGCCCTCTGTGCTGTGAATGTTATCTAAAATATACTAGTAATACCAAATGGTGTTTCTTTAACAGTGAAATATAAACGATTATTTTGTAAATTTCTTGATTTGTTAATGAGATATGTAAGCTCTTGAGTATAATGGGAGTATTTTTCTAACACAAGAGTCTGAGGAAGATGAAACTGTTATAACTCTCTTGTAGGATTCCATCTCCCTAGCATGCTTCATTCTACCCCGTTCTCTATCCAATCCGGTGGTCTTCTTGGGATTCTGAACTCCTGATTGGCTAGCCTCTGCCTTTCAACTGCCTACTTTATGACATTATTCTTTCACCAAACCAACCACCAACTGGTAGAATCTTGGGGGTCCCATGCAGTTGTTTGTAAACAAATGTGAATCATCATGGCAAGTGACGAGTGACCAATAACCTATCACCAGTGAGCAGTCGTCTGTACTGAACACTTGTGGTCTTAAGCCGCTTCAGTGTTCAGACGTACTCTCGTACCGTCTCCTCTTCTCGTCTACCTTTTATCGGTATTTCCTCTTCTCTGACCATGTCAGGTAAGGATTTATTATCCTTAAACTTAGCAGTCAAGTAAAAACAGCACGTAGTAATGAAAGAAAGTATTCAAGTAGAATTTTATAAGCCTCATTTGAGCTTGACTTTGACATTTGCTGTATGATTTTAAACATTGGCTTACTTTCTCTCACATACAAAGTGTTTTTCCTCATTGATTACATTATATTTTAGACATACTTAGGAGTTTCAATACACACATTCACACACACACACATATATCTGAGTGTTGATTCTCTGTGTTTCTTTTTCCTTTTCATAGTGAATTTTACATGATATCCATTGAAAACAAGTAAATCAGAGACAATATTTTTACAGAAACAGAAAATAGAGATGCTGTGGAAAACATATATACTCAATATATGTCAATATATACTCGCACGAGTTCTCTGTAATGGTCTCTCCACTTGTATTTATACTTCAGTATTTTAAATATAGTGTTATTACAAAGTAATAATCATTAACCTTTGAGTTTTCTATTTAAACCAGGTAATAAGAAAATATGGGGCATGGGGAAGGTGTGGAGTGCTGAGCGGTAGGGAGGCAAGCCCTCAAAGGTAAGAAAATTTGGGATTACTTTCATCAAACATTGACCTATCGAAACCAAGACGATATGAGGGACAATAAAATTGGAATGAAAGAAAGAAAGAAAGAAAGAAAGAAAGAAAGAAAGAAAGAATAGGGATGTCAAGTATCAAGGAAGGGGAAAACGTTTGAAAAGAATGTTGAAGAGAACCAAAGATTTAAAATCAAAAAAGAAAGAATATATATTAAATATGCTGAGATAAATACACTGAGAGCAAGTCCAAGCAATTTACTTCAATAAATGCCCGGACTAGAAAGGATACTATGCCTTGAATAGGGTACCAGTAGGAAAAGCAGTTTCTCAGAAAGCCATCCTTGCTGGCTTTTTTCCTTATTATGTCTTAGAACACAGTACTTGGTACTTGACAATTTGAGTATAAAAATGCTTCAGAAATGATGCTTCCCATGAACAGATAATAGTGCTGATCTAGGGCGGTGGAAGACACAGAATCTTCAATGTTATTATTACGTTCTGGTTTTTAAGTACATGTACGCACTGTCTGTTAAAATAAAAAAAAATGGTATATTCTAACTTGAATCAGGAGATTTGATTCATTTGTGTGGTAAGTAGGTTCCAGGTTAAAGCTGCTTGTCATCTTTACAAATATTATTTCATGTGATTTTTTCTTCCTAACATCAGAGTATTTTGATAATAGTCAACATCTGTTTTTAGATCCTAAGAGGAAATAGAAAAATCAAGCCTCACATGTCTAATTACACATTTTTGTCATATTTGTGAATTTTGACTTTTCCTACATTAAAGATAATTTATTGGATTTTAGTGCTCATTTATTAAACATTGAGAAGAACGTTTTCCTGGTTGATAAATATAATTCTAATGTAAGGGTTGAAAGTAAATTTGCAATATTTTGTGATCACTTTTTAAATGGACTTTTCTGTTTCTTGTGTGATCAAGTGAAATCCTATGCTATGTTTAACACGTGTTGTTTTCTGGTTAATATTCAAATGTACTGATGAGAATAATTTTTTGTACTTTCGAAGTTTCTTTCTGTATTTTACTCATTTAAAACTATTCTTGTCTATGAAATACAATCTCGTTTACTCCAATTTTCTTTTTGTTATGTAGTTACTGGTAAATCCTTTCTCTTTAATCGAGTGGTAAAGTGTGCACTTAAAAATCACCTTCTATTCCATTTTTTGGTTAGCAGTTTTTTCTAAAAATAGAATACTGTCTTCATATTGTATATGTGGAACAATTTATTAATAACCTTATTGTACTGTTTTATTTGGTTTTGTTTGGAATCACATGGACTGTTTGTTCAGGGCTTACTCTTGGGTCTTCCTAACATAACTTATTGTACTATGCTGCTTGCTACAGAGACCAGATTTCATTAATGTCTATATACTTATTTTTCAGTTCTGTGATACATATTTTTCATGATGTTTTCTTTACACTTCCTCCTATATAAATCACCTGATATAGAAAAATTATATTCATGTATGCATTATTATTCTCAGAATTATTAGTAACTACATTGTAGATAAACAACGTAAGGCACAGAGTTTAAATAAAGTTTTCCATCCAAAAACATTTCTTGGGAAATACTCAAGTAGTCATTTTTGAAGTGGATCAAAAATGAGGGTAACCTTCAGTGCATCAACAAGATTAAGTCGTATATGAACTGAAAGTAACAGGTACTCATGGCACAAGTCAAATGGAAACCTGATGATTACAATGGTAATAGTTGTAAAGACCCCAAATGCTGATATTAATGTAAGGTATCTTTCTTCCGGTTTCTGGCCTTGTAGTGATCATGCAGGGTTCTGGCCAAAAGAACACATGCTTTAGTTTGTGTAACCTGGAAATTCTTAAGGGACAGACAGAGATAGTACGGGAGGGGATAAGGCACTTGCCTTGTACACAACCAATCCAATTGATTCTCTTTCACGGCATGCACACTCCAGAATGTTCTAAGGGGTCACTCCAGAGTGCAGAGCCAGGACGAACCCAAGATCACTGTCAGTTATTGGTCCAAACTCTACACCACCCCACGCCCCGCCCAATAAAAATTATTGGAATATAGGAAATCTCTTTGCCATCTCTGGGCCTCAGGTTTCTTCTTGTCCAGAGAATGTTTCCCATTCTCTTAGACGTCCTAGTTTGAAAAAGCTTCCATTCTCGGAAATAGCATAGGAGTCAATAGGAGGCAAGCTACAGGCAATTCTAGGGTAAGGAGAAACTATGTGTAAGCAAGAAATCCAGGTACAGACACCATCACCTGGTTCTTCTACAGTTCTGTGTTCACTGTGGGAGCACGATACCAAATACACAAAGTGCCAAAAGGTTCCCATCTTTGAATCACCCCAAATTCTTGGAATTTTGGAAATTCAGTTGACTGTTGGTACTAGAAGCATCTCGATGGCTTGAAATTTAAGTTCATATTGTTCCTCTCAGCGTTGAAGGAGATTATTAGTCTCACAGATTTTTTTCATCACCCTGTTGTTCCTTACAGAAAATTTTCAAAATTCATCTGTATTGGGAACTGCACATACTCTGCAGCTTTCCCTTCCCATGGTGAATGTTGCAGCTTCCGTACTAGGAAGTGTCTGCAAGTACTCCAGTGTATCTGCTCCAGCTGGTTGTTCTACTTGGCTCTTGCCCTCAGCCTCTGGCACCTCTTTCCAACCACTGATTGGTAGTGCCTATCTTTACCAACATTTCAGCACAAAAATGCTATCTGGTGTGTTTCACCAGAGTCATATATCCACCTCAGCTACTTCCGACCGGAGTGTTTTGGAATGGGATATTGCAGGAAGTGCTGAAGAGAAGTCTTCGATTGGAGACATTTCTGTGACTGTCCTTGACCAAGACACCGCTGTCTCTTCCATGTCTATTGCAGCTCGCTATGAGAAAATCCTAGATACCAACAACACGGTGTCTGTGTACCCATCACTTTCTGCCATTCTTGTTGAGAGAACACCACCTCTGGTTCCACATCAGAGACGAAGCCTGTCACTTCCCTTCCAGGAACGAAGTCAGGTGTATTACAATCATCAAGGCAATCTGGTAACTCTCCTTTCTGGCCTACAGTCTTATGACACCATGTCATACATAGGTCAAAATGGCTCTGCCCCCCAAGCTTACAGCAACTCATCTAGAGAAATATTTATGGTACTGAAGGAAGTCCAGCCGCCAAATAACCAAATACCCGCCTCGTCCCCTGGAATCGACTTCTCTCTGTCTGCTCAACCCATCACAGAATCGAGTTATCAAGGTGAGTAGAACTGAGAGAAGGGAAAGAAAATTCAAAAATTGGGGTCAAAAAAGAGGAAAACTCTCCGTAGACAGGTGGTATTCATATACACTGAGATTTTTAAGTTTATGAAAAGAACTTAACTAAACTCAGTTTATGTTTACTCCCCTCACTCATTTTACAGCATGTTATTTTCACAGTCAACATAAGAGCTCCTAATGGAGATTGGAAGGTATGATAGTAAATGGACATCTAGGTTATATATAATGAAACTTCAGGAGCACACAAAAGAATGCCACATTTTTCCCTAGTTATTTCATTTATTTTTAAATTTTTATTAGTTAAACATCATGAGGGACAGTTGTAGACTTAAAATTATTGTGCTTGGTTTCATTTATACAATGATGGAGTACCTATCCCTCCACCAGTGCCCATTCTCCAGCACCACGGTTCCCAGTATTCCTCCCACCACCATAACCCCCATCCCACTCTGCCTCTGTGGCAGGGAATGCCACATTTTTCACTGTTCTATGTCAGCAGTCCTCAATAATTACCACAATAAAAGTAAAATACATGTCTTAAACTAGTATTTTGTTATTTTCTTAAGAAGTTTCAGAACTCTTATTGTAATGGTACCACTTTAACTTTCCCTTCCATTAAGAACAGCAAGGTTCTGAATACACTTGTGGTTCAGAGATTCTGACTCAAATCATGAAACCTAGAATCTGTACTTCAGCACAAATATCATGCTGAAGTAGTGCTTCATTCATACTCTTATTCTATCATATTAACGTCCTTTTATTTTTCCATGAAAGTGAATAAATTGAGAGTACAACACATTACAATGCTACGCTCTGTATGACATTTATTAGTTTGAAAATATATAATTTTTTTTTAAAAAAACATTTTGTTTGGAGGACGTTGATTCTGTCTCATAGACCGAAGTGCTCAGGGATTACTCCTGGATCTGTGCTGGGGATCACTGCTGAAGATACTTAAGAGATCATAGGTGATACGAAAGATCAAACTGAGGTCAGCTGTGCACAGGGCCATTGCCTTACCAAATGTACTATCCCTCTGTCCCAAGTCTCTTATTTTTCAATTCAATTTACACAGAAACTCTCTCAAATACAAAGAAAACCAAAAATCAAGAGCACCACATGACAAACAGTAAGAACTACAACATTTACCTCCAATCTTCGAGCACAGGGCCTTGTCCATTTTCCTTAGAATAGCCAGTAACAATGCCTTGCCTATTGCGGGTAGGAGCACTGTTGTTGCACAACCAGTTTTGCGGAAAATGGGCACTGGTGGAGGGATGGGTATCTGATCATTGTATAATTGAAACCAAAGCACAAAAAATTATAAATTTACAACTGTAAAAAAAATAAAATAAAATAAAGGGAAAAAAAAGAAGAAAATAGAACCACAATAAACATGCAATTAAAATGGACATACATTTCTTTGGAGTCTTTCAATTATGCATTTATATTAGTCTATATACAAGTATGATTTTTAAATAAACAATTTATGTTACTATAAAATGTTTATTGAGATTTTATAATTGTAATGTTTTCCAGCTAAGATGACATTGATGTGAACATTTATATCTATTTGTCTACTTTTCTAATTGTTTCCTTAATATCAATTCTTAAAAGCTAACTTACTTATGACCCTATATGTAGCTCAGGACAAAAGAACTTGGCTTGCATGTATGAAATTTTGGTTTCTATTCTTCGCACTATAGAAGCAAAAGCAAAATCATTAACTGTGGTTGGAAATATGCCTCGGTGGTAAAATATTTGCCTCACATTTCTGAGGTTTGGGGTTTGATCCCTGAATTTCCATATACACACACAAAAGCTAACTTACAACAAAGTCTCACACTCGATACCTAACTGGATCCGCTCCAGAAATTCGATGAACAACGGGAGGACAGTGACAGTGACAGTGACTTAATGAACATAAAACTGCTTTAAGCTATATATTCCCTAAATATTATACAGATTTAATACTCAATAAAATAACTTGAAAAGATCTATTTTCTAGCATCTTTGCTAGGGAAAGATAGCACCTGATTTTTCAATATTTGTAATTTGGGGGAAATTTTAATTTCTCATTTTAATTTGTGCTCTTTGTCTACTAGTGAGCTTGAAAATTGCTCTTGTGTGGTAGTACATGGAAAATATTATGCTCTGGGAAATGAGTCAGAAAGAGAGGGACAGACATAGAAAGGTTGCATTCATCTGGGTAACATAAAGGAACAAAATAAAAAACTAACACACAAGAACAGCTGTGATAAATACCAGGTTGTTCACTCCATGGCTTAGAGGTCAGCTGCACTGTCTAGGGGTAAAGGCAGCGGAGATAGAGAAGGGAGCACCCAATAAAGGGTGCTGGGAAGATCTGCCCAGGATGGGAGATGCCTGCTGAAAGTAGTCTAAGGACCGAACAGGATTGCCACCCAATGTCCCTTCTGCAGACCATAGCACCCAAAAGGAGAGAGAGAACAAAAGGTAGTGCCCTACCAAAGAGGCAGGTGAAATGGGGGATGGGGAGTAGGAGGGATAATTGGATTGGTGGGAGTGGAGATTGGTCACTGGTGGTGGAATGGGTACTCGATCACTGTATAACTGAAACACAAGCGCAACAACTTGTAAGTCTAAAACTGTACCTCATGGTGTTTCACTAATAAAACTAAACAAAACAAAACAAAAATTCAAAAAAAAAGAAAATTGCTCTTGTGTTTACTAGTCATTTACACTTCTTTCAATAGAGATTATATGATCATGTTTGATGCTTATTTTTTCTATTCAAGTTTAATAGCAAAATACTGATTTATTTCACAGCACTAATTTTTTAAAACCTTTCATCCTTGGCCTATCATATTAATTGCCCCTATTTGTTGGTGTTGCTTGTTTTTTGGTCACTTAATTTGGTTTTTGTCCTTTTCTTTCAGATTGTAAAATTTTGGACAAATGAGCATATGTTTTTCGTTATCTTCTACAGTTTTACACTGAGAACAACTGTTAGTTTTGTACAAATAAGATACCTGTGCATTTACTATTTCTTCTCATTTTATTTATTTTAACACATCTGGATTCATCTACAACTTATCCTAGTAAGTGTTGTCATATTGAAAGAAACCACAATTTTTTTCAATCATAGCACTGTAGCACTGTCCCCCCGCGGTTCATCCATTTGCTCGAGCGGGAACCAGTAACATCTTACACCAAATTGTGAGACTTCTTGTCACTGGTTTTGGCCTATTGAATAGGTCATGGGGAGCTTGCCAGGCTTTTGCTATGTGGATGAGATACACTGGGTAGTTTGCCAGGCAGAGGAATCAGAATCAGGGTTGGCCTCCTCCAAGGCAAATGCCCTACCTGCTGTGCTGTAAACGTTATCTAAAATATACTAGTAATACCAAATGTGGTTTCTTTAACAGTGTAATATAAACGATTATTTAGTGATTGTTTTGATTTGTTAATGAAATATGTAAGCTCTTGAGTATAATGAGAATATTTTTCTAACACAAGAGTCTGACGAAGGTGAAACTGTTATAACCGTCTTGTAGGATTCCATCTCCCTAGCCTGCTTCACTCTACCATGCTCTCTATCCAATCCGGTGGTCTTCTTGGGATTCTGACCTCCTGAATGGCTAGCCTCTACCTTTCAACTGCCTACTTTATGACATCATTCTCCCACCAAAACAACCTCCAACTGGTAGAATCTTGGGGGTCCCATGTGGTAGTTTGTAAAAAAATTTGAACCATCATGGCAAGTGACGAGTGACCAATGACCAATCACGTGTGAGCACTCATTTGTACTGAACACTTGTGGTCTTAAGCCGCTTCAGTGTTCAGACGTTCTCTCGTACCATCTCCTCTTCTCGTCTACCTTTCATCGGTATTTCCTCTTCTCTGACCATGTCAGGTAAGGAATAATACTTTTCAAAGCTTTTCATTAGATTTATCATCCATAAACTTAGCAGTCAAGTAAAAACAGCATGTAGTAATGAAAGAAAGTATTCAAGTAGAATTTTATAAGCCTCATTTGAGCTTGACTTTGATATTTGCTGTGTGATTTTAGACATTGGCTTACTTTCTCTCACATACAAAGTGTTTTTCCTCATTGATTACATTATATTTTAGACATACTTAGGAGCTCAAATACACACACATACTTAAATACATATATATATATATATGAGTGTTGATTCTCTGTGTTTCTTTTTCCTTTTAATAGTGAATTTTTCATGATTTCCATTGAAAATAAGTAAATCAGAGACAGTATTTTTACAGAAACAGAAAATATGGATGCTGTGGAAAACTGTTAATATATACTAGCATGTTTTATCTGTAATGGTCTCTCCACTTGTATATATACTTCAGTATTTTAAATATAGTGATATTACAAAGTAATAATCATTGATCTTGAGATTTGATTTTAGCCAGGTAATAAAAAAATATGGGGCATGAGTAAGGTGTGGAGTGCTGAGGGTAGGGAGGCAAGCACTCAAAGTTAAGAAAGTTTAGGATCACTTTCATCAAACATTCACCAATCGAAACCTAAACGATATGAGGGAGAAATAAATAGAAAAGAAAGAACGAAAGAAAGAACGAAAGAAAGAAAGAAAGAAAGAAAGAAAGAAAGAAAGAAAGAAGAAGAAAGAAAGAAAGAAAGAAAGAAAGAAAGAAAGAAAGAAAGAAAGAAAGAAAGCATAGAGACGTCAATTATCAAGGAAGGGGAAAACGTTTGTACAGAATGTTGAAGAGAACCAAAGATTTAAAATCAAAAAAGAAAGGTACCAGTAGGAAAAGCAGTTTATCAGAAAGCCATCCTAGCTGGATTTTTTCCTTATTATCTCTTAGAACATAGTACTTGGTACTTGACAATTTGAGTATAAACACACTTCAGAAATGATGCTCCCCATAAATAGCTAATAGTGCTGATCTAGGGCGGTGGAAGACACAGAATCTTCATGTTTTTATTACGTTCTGGTTTTTAAGTACATGTACGCGCTGCCTGTTAAATAAAAAAATGGTATATTCTAACTTGAATCAGGAGATTTGATTCATTTGTGTGGTAAGTAGGTTCCAGGTTAAAGCTGCTTGTCATCTTTACAAATATTATTTCATATGATTTTTTCTTCCTAACATGAGAGTATTTAGATAATAGTCAACTTCTGTTTTAAATCCTAAGAGGAAATAGAAAAATCAAGTCTCACAGGTCTAATTACACATTTTCGTCATATTTGTGAATTATGATTTTTCCTACATAAAAGATATTTTATTGGATTTTAGTGCTCATTTATTAAACATTGAGAAGAATGTTTTCCAGGTTGATAAATATAATTCTAATGTAGGGGTTGAAAGTAAGTTTGCAATATTTTATGATCACTTTTTAATGGTCTTTTCTGTTTCTTGTGTGATCAAGTGAAATCCACTGCTATGTTTAACACGTGTTGTTTGCTGGTTAATATTCAAAGGTACTGATGAGAATAATTTTTTGTACTTTCGAAATTTCTTTCTGTATTTTACTCATTTAAAACATTTCTTGTCTATGAAATACAATCACGTTTACTTCTATTTTCTTTTTGTTATGTAGTTACTGGTAAATCCTTTCTCTTTAATGGAGTGGTAAAGTGTGCACTCAAAAATCTCATTCTATTCCATTTTTTGGCTAGCAGTTTTTTTCTAAATAGAATACTGTCTTCATATTGTATACGTGGAACAATTTATTAATAAACTTATTGGACTGTTTTATTTGGTTTTGCTTGGGCTCACATCCACTGTTACTCAAGGCCTACTCTTGCATCTGCTCTCCATAACTTACTGTACTATACTGCTTGCTACAGAGCCCAGATTTCATTAATATCTGTATTCTTCTTTTTCAGTTCTGTGATAAATATTTTTCATGATGTTTTCTTTACACTTCTTCCTATGAAAATCACATGAAATAGAAAAATATGGATTGTTTTTCTTAGAATTATTAGTAACTACATTGTAGATAAACAACTTAAGACACAGAGTTTAAATAAAGTTTTCCTTCCAAAAACTTTTCTTGGAAAAAAACCCAGTAGTCCTTTTTGAAGTGGATCAAAAATGAGGGTAAACTTCAATGCATCCACAAGATTAAGTCGTATGTGAACCATAAGTAACAGGTACTCAACTCACAAGTCAAATGGAAACCTGATGATTACAATGGTAATAGTTGTGAAGAACCCAAATGCCTAAATTAATGTAAGGTATCTTCCTTCTTGTTTCTGGCCTTGTAGTGATCATGCAGGATCCTGGCCAAAAAATCACATGCTTTAGTTTGTGTAACCTGGAAATTCTTAAGGGACAGATAGAGATAGTACTGGAGGGGATAAGGAACTTGCCTTGTACACAGCCAATCCAGTTGAATCTCTGTCACAGCATACACTCTCCCGAATGTTCTAAGGGGTCACTCCAGAGTGTAGAGCCAGGAAGAACCCAAGATCACTGTCAGTTGTTGGTCCAAACTCTACACCACCCCAAGCCCCACCCAATAAAAATTATTGGAATATAGGAAATCTCTTTGCCATCTCTGGGCCTCAGGTTTCTTCTTGTCCATTGAATGTTTCCCTTTCTCTTAGACTTCCTAGTTTGAAAAAGCTTCCATTCTACGAAATAGCATAGGACTCAATAGGAGGCAAGCTACAGGCATTTCTAGGGTAAGGAGAATTATCTGTAAGCAAGAAATCCAGGTACAGACACCATCACCTGGCTCTTCTACAGTTCTGTGTTCACTTTGGGAGCACGATACCAAATGCACTAAGTGCCAAAAAGTTCCAGGCTTTGAATCACCCCAAATTGTTGGAATTTTGGAAACTCAATTGACTGTTGGTACTAGAAGCATCTCGATGGCTTAAATTTTAAGTTCATATTGTTCCTCTCAGCGTTGAAGGAGATTATTAGTCTCGCAGATTTTTTTCATCACCCTGTTGTTCCTTACAGAAAATTTTCAAAATCCATCTGTATTGGGAACTGCACATACTCTGCAGCTTTCCCTTCCCGTGGTGAACGATGCAGCTTCCCTAACAGGAAGTTTCTGCAACTACTCTAGAGAATCTGCTCCAGCTGGTAGTTCTGCTTGACTCCTGCCCTCAGCCTCTGGCACATCTTTCCAACCACTGATGGGTAGTGCTTATATTTACAACATTTCAGCACAACAATGCTATCTGGAGTGTTTCACCAGAGTCATATATCTACCTCAGCTGCTTCCTACACAAGTGTTTTCGAATGAGATATTGCAGGAAGTGCTGAAGTGATGTCTTCCATGGGAGACTTTTTTATGACTATTCTTGACCAAGACACCGCTGTCTCTTCCATGTCTATGGCAGTTCGCTATGAGAAAACACTAGTTACCAACAACACGGTGTCTGTGTACCCATCACTTTCTGCCAGTCTTGTTGAGAGAAGACCATCTCAGGTTCCATATCAGAGTCAAAGCCTGTCACTTCCCTACCAGGAACGAAGCCAGGTGTATTACTATCATCAAGGCACTCTGGGAACTCTCCTTTCCGGCCTGCAGTCCTATGACTCCATGTCATACACAGGGCTAAATGGCTCTGCCCCCCAAGCTTACAGCAACTCATCGCGAGAAATGGTTAAGGTTCTCAAGGAGGTCAAGCCCCCAAATAACCAAATACCAGCCTCCCAGTCTGGAATCGACTTCTCTCTGTCTGCTCAACCCATCACAGAATCGAGTTATCAAGGTGAGTAAAACGGAGAGAAGGGAAAGAAAATTAAAAAATTGGGGTCAAAAAAGAGGAAAACTGTTCGTAGACAGGTAGTATTCATATACACTGAGATTTTTAAATTAAAAAAAACTCAGTTCATGTTTTCTCCCCTCACTCATTTTACAGCATGTTATTTTCACACTCAGTATAAGACCTCCTAATGGAGATTGGAAGTTATGATAGTATAATGGACATCTATTTTTTTTTCCCTCCCGTTGATCGTCGATTTGCTCGAGCGGGCCCAGTAACGTCTCCATGGGAGACTTTATTGTTATTGTGTCTGGCATATGAAATACTCTCGGTAGCTTGCTGGGCTCTCTGAGAGGGGCAGAGGAATTGAACTTGGGTCGGCCATGTTGGCCGCTTGTAAGGCGAACGCCCTACCCGCTGTGCTATCGCTCCAGCCCTAAGTCTCTTAAAATGAAACGTCAGGAGCAGAGAAAAAAATAGCACATTTTTTCCCTGATTATTTCATTTTTTTAATTTTTATTATTTAAACGTCATGAGGGACAGTAGTAGACTTACAAATTGTTGTGATTCGATTTCATTTATACAATGATGGAGTACTTATCCCTCCACCAGTGCCCATTCTCCAGCACCACGGTTCCCAGTATTTCTCCCACCACCCATACACCCAATCCCACTCAGCCTCTGTGGCAGGGAATGCCACATTTTTCACTTTTCTATTTCAGCAGTCCTCCAGAATTACCACACTAAAAGTAAAATACATGTCTTAAAGTAGTATTTTGTTATTTCCTTATGAAGTTTCAGAACTCTAATTGTAATGGTACCACTTTAACTTTCCCTTCCAAAAATGAACAGCAAGGTTCTGAATACACTTGTGGTTCAGAGATTCTGACTCAAATCATGAAACCTAGAATCTGTACCTCAGCACAAATATCATAATGAAGTAGTGCTTCATTCATACTCTTATTCTATCATATTAACGCCCTTTTATTTTTCCATGAAAGTGAATAAATTAACAGTACAATACATTACAAAGCTAAGCTCTATATGCCACTTATTAGTTTGAAGATCTATAATTACTTTTTTAAAAAAACCTTTTGTTTGGAGGACATTGAATCTGTGTCATAGACCGAAGTGCTCAGGGATTACTCCTGGATCTGTGCTGGGGATCACTGCTGAAGATGCTTAGGAGATAATAAGTGATACTAAAGATCAAATTGAGGTCAGGTGTGCGCAGGGCCATTCCCTTAACAAATGTAATATTGCTCTTCCCAAGTCTCTTATTTTTCAAGTTAGTTTACACAGAAATTCTTTCAAATACAAAGAAAACCAAAAAACAAGAGCAACACATGACAAACAGTAAGAACTACAACATTTACCTCCAATCTTTGAGCACAGGACTTGTCCATTATCCGAAGAATACCCAGTAATAATCCATTGCCTATTTCTGGTAGGTGCACAGTTGTTGCACCACTAGTTTTGAGGACCGAATATCTCATTTTGCAGGCACTGATTTCTTCCTTGGTTCCTTTTTAGTGATGAATTTCCTGGGGATGGAGACTTTCCAGGAATCGCAACCTTAAGGGAAGACATTTGGTCTGACAGAAATTTCTGAATTGCCCACATCTTGCAGTAGCAGGATTCAAAGACCTGAGAGTAATCCACCACCTGAGCTTCGGGAAAGTTCCCATAATATCTCCAGCCCAAAGTAACCTGGCGCTGAACCCAACTCCAACTCAGGAACAAAAAGTTAAGAATTTTGATCAGATGAAAACTGGGCTTTCAAAACCTCTGGAGACCTACCAGATCCCAGTAGACTTAGATCAATGCAAAGATCTGCAGGTAATGAACACCACTGACACCATCACTCTGAAGCAGGTGCAAGAAAATTCAAGTGGCACCAAGGGGACCTCCGATGCAGAATGGAAGAACAAAAAGGAGGCTTCTGAAACTCTTTACGGAGAACCCAAGGCCAAAATCCAGCCAAACGTCCGAGAATGCTTGCTAGGGGGAGCGGGGATTGTTCGTAATGCTGCAGTCAGTGATAGGTGTCCTGTGACCACGGCCAAAACTAACAGCAAACTTCACAAAGCTGCCTCCAGCAGGATCAGCAAGAAAAAGAGGCATGGGCAGCAGAAGACAAAAACACCAGAGAAAACTCTAAGAAAGCTAACGAGTGTAAGCAGCCAGGGAAGAAGGTCAAGACAGAAGAAAAGCCAATCATTGTCAAGATGAAATGCAAGAAAAGTCAATCTGAGTTTTTCCAAGAGACCGTTAAAAAGCCCCGCCGCAACCTAGGCATACACATGCTGGATTCTTTCCAAGTGTTTCATGCTCTGGGGAATAAGAGTGATCCAAAACCTGGAATCTCTTCACCCCAGGTCCTGAGTAGCTCAAAGAAGCCTAAAGATGTCAAGCCATCCTCAGCTGTCAAGCCATGGCTACGTGCTACAGGGGATGGAAAAGGCCTTGAGAAAACTCAGGTCAAAGCACACAAACCAAGTAGCAGTGCTGAAAAAAGCTCATGTCCATCCCAGTCTGAGCAGCCACCTCCTGGGAAGGTCAAATTTGTACCTTTGTCTTTTCTTAACATGGGGAGTCCCCAAGCTCGTCCTGTTCCTCAGAGACGACAATCTGTGGTCTCACATCGTCCTGCTGCAGCTTACCATGCCAAGCCTGGCTCTACCAATGCAGCTCAGCCAACTGCTGCCAATTCTTCCTGGTCTACCACTCCATTTTTGTCGATTCTCACAAACTTGCTCAGTCCATTTCAACCAACCCATTTCGACCAGGTTTGCAGAACCCTACTAGCCGGCCTATTCGTCACCCCCCAGCTTCTAGACATCCTCCCTACAACAGCAGCTGGCACTTCCCTCCAACTGGAACCTCCTCCTCTCTTTGTGGACAAGCGGCAGTCGCCAACCAAACGTCAGAGTCAGTTTCTCCTCCAAGACCTCCGTTTCCAACTGATTCCATGGAGAAAGTCCAATGTTCCGGAGCCAGTCATGTCAAAGCCCAACACCAATGAGCAGAGACCAGAGCGTGAGACTATGAAAAGGAAGGCTCAGCAGGAGATTGAGAACGCTGCCAAACACACCTCTTTTTATGAAAGTGCAGAACTTTATTGAGAGGGAAAAAGAGATGGACATCTCTTTCTACTATGGCTACGTAATGGGAGTAGCTGGAATGGTAGGTTGCACTCGAGGTACCAGATGGTTTTCCTAGGCAAACACTGACATGCCATACACCTTTTATTTATTCTAATATATTTTTTCAAATTAAAGAGAAGCATCATAGTTAATTGGTTGTTAATAAAAGTTATGAATTTTGAGATGCTGTCAACTGTGGTTGTTTTTGGGAGTGGCTGGGTGTTGAAGGATGGGATGGGAAAGAATGGGAAGTTAGAGATAGGAAAAAGGGTGAATAGACAAGACTCTACGAATTAAAAACTTGGTCCAGGGTTATAAAACCCATCAGATGAGAAATTGCATGGGCCTGATGAAGAGTGTGGTAGGGTCAGAGGAAGAGTATAGCCTACAGGGCATTTGCTCTGCAACCAAGATGGACTCAGTTCATTTCTTGCAGTCTTTTATGGTCCCCAGAGACCCACCAGATCTGAAACATAAGCACAGAGTCAGGAGTAAGACCAGAGCACAATCAAGTATGCCCCATACCTGATTTCCTCCACAAGAAATTGGGAGAAATGGCACGGTCTGCAGTTTTTGGTTAAAAGAATAATTTTGGAATAGGCTGAGGAAGGCAGATGAGTCGAAGATGACCAGAAGAAAAGTAAAAATTCTTCCATGGAGGCTGTGTTTACGCCTCATGGCCACTTTTCAAAAATAACCAAATTTGAGACACATCACTAAAAGTTTTTTGTGGTCTATCCATAAATGATGCCTGGGGGATGCGAATGCATACACTGGGGAATAAACCTACAAGATGAGTGATCAATGCCCTCAGAGACATTCAAGGATGACTCTTAACAGGGACAAAACCAAGAGAACAATTGAAGCATGAAGCCAGAAGATCAGCTCCTGGGAGATGCAAGGATAAGTCCCCATGTCCTTGGGCCCTCTGTTCAGCACCCCTAGCTGCAACATTTCACTTATTCCCAGCAATATTCAGAGTTGCTGTTACGGTGATACTTCATTAGCGTGTTTTCACAATGCGGTCCATTGCCTCTGTAAGTCTTTGGATTTGTAAACTCACCAAGGTAGCGAAGTCAGTTATCAGGAAATTTCTGGTGGGGGGAGCTCAAATTATATTAGCTTGAGGGGCTTGTCCTTGGTCTTCCATGGTCCCTGGTTCCTGTAGCCTGCTCTAAACATCGCTGTTAACTGCAGCTCACACAAGAACCAACGTTATAAATGGCTTTGGGGCTGCGTTGCCGGAGGTACCGAACTAAGACATGCGCACTAGGTCACCACTTCCAAAGCAGTAGGTACCGGTTCTCCTTCAGCCTTGGAGGTGGTGGTGCAAAGAGATGGCCCTAGGAGACTCAATGGGGTGATGGATGAATGGGAAGGAAACCGGGACGGGTAGAGAACTGGACAGCTGGTGATCATCATGGGATAGTTGGTGGATGTTTTTCAAATGAGTTAAAATATTATTTGTAAATAAGATTCAAAAGAAAAATACGAAAATAAGATAGGTTCCAAAGAACAAGTTACATATAAGACCGAGAGAGCTGAAAGGGCTGACATTCGTTCTGGAGCTTTGAATCATTCCATTTACTATATATGTTACTTTCACATCACTTAGCTGTGGAGAGGAATAGTGAGAAACAGAATTCCACCAGAAAAGCAAACTGGATGACCACCTTCAAAAAAATCCAGGTGGAAGGTGTTCACATGGATCCCAAGTGCAAATATATGTTAACAGGAACATATTTTTAACTAACTCTGTTTGGTACCAGTAACTACTTTGTTGAAAATGGGGGGAAATGAACGCTGTTCTGACTGACCTGACACTAACCAGTCAATAGATTTTCCCAGGAAAGGGTAGTTGACTGGCTGGGAAAAGAAAAACGTGAAAAGTGTTTTGCTACCTTTAATGTATGGCTAGAGGAAAATGATCCCAATCAACTCTCAAAACTAACAAGCTTCAACTCCCTTGAAAGAAAGTTGTATTAACTGAGGAAAAAATGCTGGGAGAAAAGTCTGAAATGATGGGAAAAGAGACAATAAGTGCAAAAGGAAGGACTTGAAATTTGGCGAAAACAAAGCTTGAAACAACAAGATCTGGTGGGAACATGATTTCCTGGGAATGGGATCTAGGAGGAGAAGAGTAATATCAGGGATGTGAACAAGGAAAATCCAAGTTAAGGAAGACTTAGCTAGCTGACTACTCCATGGGCAACATGGTTCCAAGAATACCAGAACTTACCAAGGAATTTACTTTAATTTTCTTTCTTTTATATGGTCAATTACAACATGTATTCTTTGCCTTCTTAAAACACAATTTGGAGTGTTCATTTCTTTCTCAATATTCTGTTCATTTGTGCAAGCATCTTAAACAACTGATGGATAACAGAATTATTTTCTCACACTTATTTTTTACTTTAATGTTTAGTTGAGATTACTGAAACCTAGGTCTAAAGTGAACTTTGTCTTGATTGATACAAGTAGAGAAGAGAGGACTAGGGATGGAATTAGAGATTATAGGGTACCACATTTAGTTCCTAATAAAACAAATAAAGCACAGTGTCCCAAATAGACTATTGAAAAAAATATTCATGTCAATTTAACCTGTGAATTCAGCATTTTCTATATTAAATTAAAAATGAAAGAATGTTCCTATATTTGGTCTTTTAAAGGCATTCCAGGTTGGTTAAGGAAACAAACACTGCCTATGAAATCATAGCAACATAACCATAAAAACCTGATTACTACTTAAATTTCCAAGAATGTCAGTGCTAAGAATTATTTCCCTGGATTTCCTTAGTGTACATGATAGTCATATGAATACACCTGTGTGAATATATCGCTGGTATCTAATTTAGAGAATAGATATATAGAGATTAGATCACATAGTTGAGTGTGATCTCAACTTTTCTACACACTCCCATGCCCCACACACCCAAAGACTTGTACTAATCCTTATAGATCCATGACTTTTCCTCCTC